>NW_026057585.1:42461495-42509953 GCF_023721935.1 Panthera uncia
TTTGTTCTCAGTTTTTAACAGTCTCTTATGCTTTGGCTCTCTCCCACTCTAACCTCTTTTTTTTTTTTTTTTCCCTTCCCCTCCCCCATGGGTTTCTGTTATGTTTCTCAGGATCCACATAAGAGTGAAACCATATGGTATCTGTCTTTCTCTGTATGGCTTATTTCACTTAGCATCACACTCTCCAGTTCCATCCATGTTGCTACAAAAGGCCATATTTCATTTTTTCTCATTGCCACGTAGTATTCCATTGTGTATATAAACCACAATTTCTTTATCCATTCATCAGTTGATGGACATTTAGGCTCTTTCCATAATTTGGCTATTGTTGAGAGTGCCGCTATAAACATTGGGGTACAGGTGCCCCTATGCATCAGTACTCCTGTATCCCTTGGATAAATTCCTAGCAGTGCTATTGCTGGGTCATAGGGTAGTAGACAAAACAGTTTTAAAGAGATTTCTTAGGGCACCTGGCTGGCTCAGTTGTTACAGCATGAGATTCTTGACCTCAGGGTTGAAGTTCCAGCCCTACATGGGGTGTAGAAATTATTAAAAATAAAATCTTAAAAAAAAATCTCTTCTATTTTATGTAGATTCAGGTAGATATCCTCAAAACATTAGCACTTTGGGCCAGTAATATATTCTTACCATAAATTCTTTGTAATGCATGTATTAAAATATTTGCTAATTTTTTCTTAATACAAAAATAAATCAAGTTAATACAAATAGGAAAAAAATCTTAGAGAATAAAATAACAAGAACACATCAAATGAAAAACTACGATTGCAGCCTAAGTTATACTCAAAGGAAAATGTATAACCTTAAATATTCTTAGTAAACTGAACTAAAGAAATAATAATAAAGGAAAGAAAAATTACTAGGCTGGAAGCTATTTAAAAAACAACAACCATAGACGAGTAATACTAATAAAAGCAGTAATCAAAATATTAGTGAAAGACAACAGTAGGACTTTTTATGGCCCAGCCATACTGGTCTTTTTAGCTTCCTTTTTCTGCCTCAGGGCATTTTTCATAAACTGTTTCCTCAACCTGGAATAATAGCTGTCCCTTCTCTTCACCTAAATAATACTTACTGAGTGTTTAAAGATCTCAATTTAGACAATACTTTGTCGGAGAGGTTTCCTTGACACCCATATGGGTTAATTCCTTCTCATGTATGTATCTACACAGCCTAGTGCTTATCACACCTCTGATTACTTGTTCACTGCTAGACTGTAAGCTCCACCAGGGCAAGGACCATATCTAACCATTTCACCACTGAACCTCTAGTGCCCAACATAGTGTTCTTCATATAATATAGGCTGAAACATTTGTGTTGAATGAGTGCATAAGTAAACAAATAAATAGAAGTCTTCAGAAAAAATTCAATAAACTACACAAATTTTCCAGAAATGTAAATCCACAAATAAAAAAGAGCCACAAATACATAAAATTAAGAATGAAAAAAGGAAAAACATGTTAAAAAGATATTATAAATTGCCAGAGATCACTATGTGTAAGTCTATGTAAACATATTTTAAAATCTCATTTAAATCAATAATTTCTTGGAAATATATAAATAATTTTTAAAATACACAAAAAAATAATCCAATAGCCAGGGAAATTTTTTGTTTTTCAAATATAATCTCTACAAGATTTCTTTTAAACATTCAAAGAACAAATCTAATTTTGTAAAGCTTGCATAATACAGCTTTATAAACTAGATACAGCAAATACAGTACCAAAAATCATCTTAACAGTTCAATCTCAATTATCAACATAGCAGTAAAAATACTAAGTGGAATTCTATCAACTCAACTATAGGAGAATATTAAAAGAATCATGTACCTTGACCAAGTAGGATTTGTCTCAGGAATTCAAAAAGAGTAGAAAATTTAAGAAATATGGTATTATAGTATCAATAGGCCAAAAAAGAAAAACCGTATGGTGAGATCAATAGATGCATAGGAAAGGACATTTGATCAAGTCTAGCACACATGCCTCATTAAAAACAAAACAAAACAAACAAACGAAAAAAAAACACTCAAAGAAATGTCATTGACTAGTTATAGCTAAGGTGATACTTCATAGTGAAACAGAGCAAAAGGAGAGGATAACAGAGAGGTTCTATTAGCCATGCCTCAACCAACTGGTAGTGGCTCCCATTAGTAGTCCTAGGAAGGAGAATTCTTAAGCTTCTTCCAGACTCAGAAGGAAACAGTGCCATGATCTACCCCTATGGGTGCCAAGGAAACCTCTCTGAATAATGGTTAAAATGACAGTTCTAAATAATTAATATTATTTAGGTGAAATGAAGAGGTAAGTATCATTCCAGCTTGAGGAAACACCTCATGAAAATGCCCTGTGGCAGAAAAAGGAAACTGAAAGTAAGATCTGTATGCTTAGAGCGTAACAAGGTCTTTATTGATACACTGAAGGCAGTTTCTTTAAAATCAGTAGCAGGGCAAGGAAGTCCAGTAGTGACAATTATTAAACACTGACTTGAAATTTCAAGAAATAAATCAGAAAACCAAAATATGACCTATAGCTATTGTACAAAGAGTCAAAATTATTTTTATTTTCATATGATATTGTTATCCAACTAAAATGGAAAAGAAGCTAAACAACAACAACAACAAAAATGATTAAAACTAACAAGAAAGTCTACTAAGATATCTGGTAACAAAATAAGTATGCAAAAATCAAGAGCATTTTTTATAGAACTAGAACAAACAATCCTAAAATCTGTATGGAACCACAAAAGACACTGAATAGTCAAAGCAATTCTGAAAAAGAACAAAACCAGAGGTATCACAATCCCAGATTTCAAGATATATTACAAGGCCATAGTGATCAAAATAGTATGGTACTAACACATAAATGGTGCTAGGAAAACTGGACAGCTACATGCAAAAGAATGAAACTGGACCACTTTCTCACACCATACACAAAAATAAACTCAAAACGGATTAAATACCTAAACGTGAGACCTGAAATCATAAAACACCTAGAAGAGAGCATAGACAATAGTTTTTCTGACATCAACATTTTTCTAGATATGTCTCCTGAGGCAAGGGATACAAAGCAAAAATAAAATAAACTACATAAAACTAAAAAGCTTCTGCACAGCAAAGGAAACAATCAACAAAACTAAAAGACAACCTACTGAATAGGAGAAAATTTTTGCAAATGACATATCTGATGAAGGATAAGTATTCAAAATACATAATGAATTTATACAACTCAACCCCCAAACAAAAATAATCCAATTAAAAAATGGGCAGAAGACATGAACAGACTTTTTTTCCAAAGAAGACATATAGATGGCCAACAGATACATGAAAAAATGGTCAACATTAGTCATCATCAGGGAAATGCAAATCAAAACCACAATGAGATTATCACCTCATTATTGTCAGAATGATTAAAATAAAAAAACACAAGATAAAACAAGTATTGGTGAGGATGTTGAAAAAAAGGAACTCTCATGTACTGTTGATGAAAATGCAAACTGGTACGGCCATTGTGGAAAACAGTATGGAGGTTCCTCAAAAAATTAAGAATTGAAATACCCCTGATCCAGTAATCACACTACTGAGTGTTTACCCAAAGAATACAAAAACACTAATTCAAAAGATATATGCACCCTTGTGTTAATTACAGCGTTATTTTCAAAAGCCAAAATAATGGAAGCAGCCCAAGCGTCCATCAATAGATGAATGGATAACAATTTTGTACACACACACACTGGAATATTATTCAGCCATAAAAAGGATGAAGCCTTGCCATTAACAACAGCATAGATAGATCTAGAGAGTATAATGCTAAGTGAAATAAGCCAGTCAGAGAAAGACACATACCATATGATTTCACTCATATGTGGAATTTAAGAAATAAAACAAATGAACAAGGGGGAAAAAAAAAGAAACAAACCAAAAAAAACAAGATTCTTAACTATAGAGAACAAACTGATGATTACTAGAGGGGAGGTGGGTGGGGGAAGAATGAAATAAAGGAAGGGGATTAAAAGTACACTTATCTTGGGGCCCCTGGGTGGCTCTGTCAGTTAAGCATCCGACTTCGGCTCAGGTCACGATCTGGCGATTTGTGAGTTCGAGCCCCGCATCGGGCTCTGTGCTGACAGCTCAGAGCCTAGAGCCTGCTTCGGATTCTGTGTCTCCCCGTCTCTTGGCCCCTCCCCTGTTCGTGGTCTGTCTCTCTTTGTCTCTTAATAATAAATAAATGTTAAAAAAAATTTTTTTTTAAAAGTACACTTATCTTGATGAGCACAGAGTAATATATGGAATTGCTGAATCACTATATTGTACACCTGAAACCAGTATAACAGTGTATGTGAACTACACTGAAATTAAACAAAACAAAACAAAACTGGTGGGATCCCTGAGTGGCTCAGTCAGTTGAGCACTGACTCTTGATTTTGGCTCAGGCCATAATTCCAGAGTTGTAGGATCAAGTCCCATGTTGGGCTTTGTGCTGAGAGTGGAGCCCGTTTAAGATTCTCTCTCTCCTTTTGCCCCTCTCCCCTGCTTGGACTCTTTCCCTCCCTCCCTCCCTCCCTCTCTCTCTGTCTCTCTCTCATTAAAAAAAAATTGTTTTTTAATTGGTAAAACTTTTTTGAAGACTTTGGTAGAGAGAATAGTGGCCCTCCAAAATATCCATATCTTAATCCCCAGAATTTGTGAATATGTTACTTGATACGTTAAAAAGAGATTTGAATTAATGATCTTGAGATGGGGAGATTATTCTGGATTAACCATGTAGACTCGAATGTAATCACAAGGATCCTAAGGAAAAGATGGAGGCAGTAAAGTCAAAACAAGAGGAGACAGGATGAGGGAGGAAGCAGAGGTCAGAAAGGGAGGTTTTTAGATGTTACACTACTGACTTTGAAGATGGAGGAAGTGGTCATGAGCCAAGAATGCAGGTGTCTTCTAGAAGCTAAAAAAGGCCAAGAAACAGAGTATCTTCTAAGCCTTTAGTAGAAATATAGCTCTGCTGACAGCTTCAGTTTAGAACTCCCGACGTCCAGAACTAGAAGATAATACATTTTTGTTATTTAACCAAGTTTGTGGTAATGTTACAGCTGCAATAGGAAACTCATACAAGAGCAATGGATAGCTTTGAAACTGTAGCTATTCTAGGACAGCAATTTTACGTGTAGGAATTGATCCTAAATATTAGAGAGTACATATAGCTAAGAAAAAGAGTGCATTTATAGTTGTTAACAATTGGAAACTACCTAAGGGTCAAACCAAAGGGGATTTATTAACTAAATCATTATATATCTTCAATAAAAATACACAACACAGCAGGTATAAGTCAGAAAAATCTAGAGAGGTTGGAAAATTGTCACAAGTTTTTTTTTAAAGAAGATACAAACTACACTTCCATGTCAGTCTCAGCCTATCAATAATGCTTCTAGTGGCTGGTAATGCCTGGGGCACTTACCTGGGCCTGTAGGAGTTGTGGTTAAGTCCCAACAGGTATTTCTCCACCAGGGCCAATGTTGTTACTGGATCTACCTTTGTGGTTCTTGATATGATTCCAAGAGCCACCTTAGCAACAACATTAGGGATTTGAAAAGACAAAACTTATTACTCACAAGCCTTGGAGTGTACTTGGCATACCCAAGGGCCACACAGGGAGGTTGCAAGGAGAGAGAGAAGGAGAAAGACAGGACCTGGCATTCTGCTGTTATTGGGGTCAAGAGTGAGGTACCTAGACTTTCACGGGTTTACTCTTTATTGGTAAATTTAATGTAAGTGCAGGAATTAGGGTGCGGGAAGGGAAAAGGGTTCATTCAAGCTGTCGGTTATCTAGATCAACCAGGGCTTCCTAAAAGGGGAACTTTATGAATGAGGGCAGCCTAGTTCCTCATCTAGTTATTTAGCTAGTAGCCATGTCATATAGCTAGCAATAAGTTTATTCAAGACAGATGTCTTTGAAAAGGATGCCTCAGCAATTGCAAGCTTAATGTCAGGCACTTACATTATAATCAAAAAAGCTTACTGTCAGACACTTATATATATAATATGTATAGTTTATTTTTTATTTTTATTTTTTTTTATTATTTAAAAAAAATTTTTTTTTCAACGTTTATTTATTTTTGGGACAGAGAGAGACAGAGCATGAACGGGGGAGGGCAGAGAGAGAGGAGGACACAGAATCGGAAACAGGCTCCAGGCTCTGAGCCATCAGCCCAGAGCCCGACGCGGGGCTCGAACTCACGGACCGCGAGATCGTGACCTGGCTGAAGTCGGATGCTTAACCGACTGCGCCACCCAGGCGCCCCTAATATGTATAGTTTATATGTACATATATATTAAAAAATTTTTAAGAGATATATTATCTGATTATATTAAGGCCATTTATAGTTATCCCTAAGTGGTGGAAATGTAGGTGATTTTCCTTTATGCTATGAGACTAATTTTATAATCAAGAGTTATAAATGTATAAAATATATACATATCTACTAGCCAAAAAGCTTATGAAGAATAATTATATTCATAAATATCAGTATCAATTATTATACAATATAAAATAGCCTCAAGGTATAATATAATTGTGTTTTCTTCCACAGTAAACAACCCCAGCCTCTCTAATAATTGGAGTCTTGTTTACATTAGCTCTACTTGTAAAAGGAGAACCTTTCAGTGCTACTTGTCTGGCTCTACCTACTACCTCTCAATATAATTTCTAATTTGAGGAAATATGTCAATCATGAAAGTTACCTGAGAACAGCAAATAACCAAGTTTTTAAAGTGACTAGCCCTAATGTTATGTATAATAAGCTATCTGGCCTTTGCCTATTTTAAAGTGCATTGGCTTTATAAGGAGTTCTTTTTTTTTTTCCTTTGATTTAAAAAGCTTTTTTTCACTCCATGCTTGTGTTTTGGATAGGTTAGCCTATCTCAGTTAAGTGAGAAATACAAATATATTTTAATAATAATATATATATTTAATTTAAATGTAATTTATTTACATATATACATATATATGTATATTATGTATGTATATGTATATGTATATATGTATATATAAAGTTTGGGGATTTTTACAAAATTCTAGCCAAAAACATTGCCCATTACACTTTAAAAGAGTGAATATTATGGCATATGAACCATATCTCACTTTTTAAAAATTGCTTGTTACACAATTTAGTGTCCATTATCAAAAGGAGACACATGACAATGGCTTAACAAAAGATCTAGAAATTTTAATTCCTGCTAATCTAGGAATGCAGACATAATGCAGTATAACCTAAAGAAATATGTCATTAATTTGTCCCCTAGAGTTCTCTCTTTCAAATATCAGCTCTCAATTGACCATTGGTGAAGTGCTAGATCCCAATAATTTCATGCTTGAATTCTTTAAAATGCTGATTTATTATGGTAAGTTCTTGATACAAGACACAGAAGTAAGAGGTGATAACAGCAAGATAGTAGACTAGGTAACACCAGATTGTTCTTTCCCCACTGAGACACTGAATTAACAACACACAGACCAGTTCCCTTTGTGGGAAATCCAGAAACCAGTGAAGAAGCTCCTATACCACATGCAAGCATGAAACCAGTTACATTGAAGCCATTAGAAAAAGACATGGCACCCACTCTCCAGAGCTCTGCCCCCTGCCATTGCAGGATTAGAGGGAAACTCCCAACCCCCAGCTTCTTTGAAGGAAGGGAAAAAGTTAGGGAGTATATCCAACATTCTGGCTTTTGGGGGGGCTGCCCCAGGACTTATTTCTGTCTGGTCTGTCTGAGAGGGCACACTTCCAATCTTATGAGGCCAGTATGACCCTAATACCAAAGCCAAACAAAGAAAATAGAACTATATGCCAAATCCTTATGATGATAGATGCAAAAATCCTTATGAATACAGATGCAAAAATCCTTTACAAAATCTAACAAACTAAATGCAATAGCACATGGAAAGAATTATATACCATGACTAGGTGATGTTTATCCCTGGAATGCAGGGATGGTTCAACATACAAGAATCAATCAATGTGATTTACCACATTAACATAACAAAGTCAGGAGGGCAGATCACACGATTACCTCAATAGATGAAAAAAATATATTTGATAAAATTCAACACCCTTTCATGATAAAAAAAAAACACACTCAATATAAATTAAGAATAAAAGGAAACTACCTCAACATAATAAGGTCCATATATGGTAAACCTAAAGTTAGCATCATACTTAGTGGTAAGAAACTGAAAGCTTTTCCTCTAAGAGTAGTAACAGGGCAAGAATGCCTGCTCTCACCACTTAGTAGTACTGTACAATATAGTACTATAGTTGTTTAACAGAAGCACTACTGATAGGCTGAGACTGACATGAAACAGTGTAGTTGGTATCTTTTTTTAAAAAAACTTGTGACAATTTTCCAACTTCTCTGGACTTTTCTAATTTATATCTGCTGTGTTGCAAATTTTTATTGAAAATATATAATGATTTATTAATAAATCCCCTATTGTTTGACACTTAGGTAGTTTCCAATTGTTAACAACAATAAGCAGTGTGCAGTGAATGTAGTTTTACTTAGCTATATGTACTCTCTGATATTTAGGATTAATATAGTGCCATAGTCCTAGCTAGGATAATTAGGAAAGAAAAAGAAATAAAAGACATCAAAATGGGAAAGGAAGAAGTAAGATTATCTTTGCTTGTACATGACATAATTTTATATGTAGAAAACCCTAAATATTCCACAAAAAAAATGTTAGTGACAATAAAGAAATTCAATAAAGTTGCAAGGTATAATGCCAGCATATAAAAATCAGCTGTGTTTCTATATATTAACAATGAACAATCTGAAAAGGAAATTAAAACAGTCCCATATGAAATACCATTAAAATAATTAGGAGTAAACTCAACGAAAAAGGTGAAAGACATCACACTGAAAACTATAAAACATTGCTGACAGAAATTAAAGATGACACAAACAAATGGAAAGACATCCTGTGTTCATGGACTGAAAGGCCTAATGTTAAACTATCCACATTACCAGAAACAATCTACACATTCAATGCAATCCCTACCAAAATGTCAATGCCATTTTTTTACAGAAATAAGAAAAAAAAATCCTAAAATTCATATGGAACCACAAAGGATCGTAAATAGCCAAAACAGTCTTAAGAAAGAAGAACAAAGGTGGAAGCCTCATGCTTCTTGACTTCAAAATACACTACAACACTACAGTATTCAAAACATATGGTACTCACATAAAGACAAACCTATAGGCTGTAGGAACATAGACAGAGCCCAGAAATAATTCCATGCATATGTGGTCTAATAATCTTCAGTGAGGGTGCCATGAATACACAATGAGGAAAGAATAGTGTTTTCAACAAATGTGTTGGGAAAACAGGATATCCACACGCAAAAGAGAAACTGGACCTTACCTTACACCATACACAAAAAATCAATTCAAAATAGATCAAAGGCTTAAATTCAAGACCTAAAACTCTAAAAAATCCTAGAAAAAAAATATAGGGAAAGAGCTTTAAGACATTGCTCTTGACTATGATTTCAAAGAAAAAATAGACAAGTAGGACCTATAGCACATTTGACAACTTTTGTGCCGCAAAGAAAACAATCAACAGAGTAAAAAGGCACCCTAAAAATGGAGAAGATATTTACAAACCACTTCTTTGATAAGGAGTTAACATCCAAAATATATAAGGTACCCCTACAACAATAATTAAAAAAAATGAAATTAAAAAACAAAACCCGATTTAAAAATGGGGCAAAGGACTTGAATAGACTTTCTCTAAAGAAGGCATACAAATAGCCAATGGGCATATAAAAAGATGTTCAATATCACTAATCATCAGAGAAATGCAAGACAAAACCACACCTGTTAAGATGGCCATCACTGAAACAACAGAAAACAACAGAAAACAAATGCTGGCCATGATGTGGAGAACTTAGAACTTGTATGTAATGGTGGGAATGTAAAATGATACAGCTGTTATGGAAAACAGTAGGGAAGTTCCTAAAAATTTAAAAATATAACTATCATGTGATCTATCAATCCCACTTTTGGGTATTTATCCAAGAGAATTAGAAACAGGATCTCTAAGAGATAAAGAAAAAGAGAAACAAAAAGACACAGAGGCAGCAGAAGTAACATCTCATTACAGAAGGGAGTTAAGAACCTTACTTATATTCTTACAAGTGAGAGACCATGTGATCTCCACACAGAAAAATGAAGTCTGGGCTTTAATGTACTTTGATGATACCTTCTATTACATATGTTCATCTGAAATAGTTTTGCATAGGTCAACAGAAGAATGACAGGTAAGGATCTGTTTGTAGCCCTCAGATCCTCATCATCCCAGAACATGTTATCATGATGAAATTTAAATAAATTAATAAGTTAAGTAAATTAATAAATTAGAGGGATTTAACATTAGACTTGAGTTTTTAAAGAGTTAAAAATTTCATATATGTGCTTATTATTCTTTTGTAAGTAATATTTCTAATATGCTTGATATAAACCATCTATATGTTTATTTTTTATTATTTTTTAAATGTTTGTTTATTTTTGAGAGGAGGAAGGGGCAGAGAGAGAGGGGGACAAAGGATCTGAAGCAGGCTCTGCACTGACAGCAGAGAGCCCAGTGAGGGGCTTGAACTCACAAACTGTGAGATCATGACCTGAGCCAAAGTTGGACACTTAACTGCCTGAGCCACCCAGGCACCCCTATATGATTATTTTTACATTTTAATTGTAATATTAAATACTTTGTGGTGTCTGCCTCATATAGCCACAACTGACTAGACTAAGTGGTAGACACAGTCCTGAGTGGTAGACATATAAGTTGGCCAGGAATCTATGACTTAAAGTAGCCTACCTCAAATATTTGAGTTAAAAATTAAGAAAAATTTGAGTGGACACCACAAGGTAGAGAGAAGCCTGACAAACTAGCTCTGTGCAACCCAAAGTTCTGAGGGAGCCAGAATTATGCGTCTAAGTATTTTTGGAGGGTTGTTCAGTTCATGAATAAAAGAGTAAAAATTCAGTTTGCTATGCATTTTAAGATACCCTTTAAAACTGACACAGAGCTATTAAATATACATTTAAGGCATTATATAATACATACATGTACTTTTTATTTGGCCTTTGTAAATACACAGTTCCTCACCATACACAGAAGTAGGAAAATTTCTCTTCTCTCAATCTTGTTTTTATTTTTTATTTACTTTTAAATATGTAAATATGTAAATCTGATTAAAAAAACATATTCACTGACATTCAAATCATAAAGAAAGTTATAAAGAAAAAAACATTGAAATTATACACTCAGATATACATTGTTATTAGTTTAATAACACTCTTTTTCCCCAAAAGCAGGATTTATCTACTATCTGTTTCCTTTTGGTTTTGAATATAATTGTAGAGCTTTTGTTTCATGACCACTCTTCATAAATGAGCCATAAAAATGGAAAGGTATCTCTTTCTTGAGAAGCAGAGAGAATATACATAAAACCTCTGGTACTATCCTGCCTGTGTCCAAATCCCAGCTTTACCACTTACTAAGACTTATCATCTTGGGCAAGTCACTAAGGCTCTGAATCTTAACCTCCTTATCTGTGGAGTTGTTATAAGGATTAAAGGGGTTAATATATAAAGTACTTAAAACAGTGCCTCATACATAGTAAGTAATACATAAGAGTTACCCATTATAATAAATGGTCATACAAAGGTGCACCTATGATATGTTGTTATATAAATACAAAGGAGCTCATAGAACCAGTTATGTACAATATTCTATTTGTGTAAAAAGAACAAGGTATATAATAATATATCTATTTATATATATAAGCATAAAAATATTTGAAAGACTATACATAAAACTGCTAACATGATTATCTCAGGGAAGAATTTTCACTGGCTCTATAATGTTTCCATTTTTTACCACCTTTATGTATAGTATTAAGAAATCAGCAAAAAATAGTTCAGTTTAAAAATGCATTTTTTTTGAAGTGGAGAGAATAAAAAGAGAAAGCCAATAAAGGAAAATAACAGAACTCTTGGTTTTCAGAAAGATGACAATAGTTACTAGTTTTTCCTGCTATCCTGGGGAGAGCTTAGAGCTTACAGAATTAAATGCAGTATTAGTGGAAGTATATTATAGTAAACCCAAAGTTATAATTTCCTTTTACTAAAGAAACATTATTTTCTGTGATTTAAAGAAGAAAAATGTTGAGAAGGATAAAGAAAACATTTAAAATTGCTAATAAATACATGCAAGCTTATTAAATTTAACAGAAAGATGGCCAAAGCATAAACTACTAAACAGTGATAAAACAACCATATTTCCCCTTTATTTTCCTGGAACAAGGATGCCACAACAAGCTTGATATACCTTTAATGTACAAACTGTATATGTTCTGCCTAATTTATAGAGGAACAATATCTATAAAATTTTAAATTCTAAAACAAAGTTTCTGAATTTTGTTTAACACTGTATGTCAGCTTTTCTCTCTGAGAATTAATACAGTGCCTTCTGGCAGGTCTCTTAACCTTCCTAAGTCTCAGTTTCTTCAACTATAAAATAAGGAAAACATCCTATGACGTTTAAGTGAGAATGCAGTACTCATGCAAAACATGACAACCTAAAAGGAATAATCAACCTGGTTATTACTATTATTTTGTCTAATTTATAGACTGTATTTTCAGCACTTCATAAACATACATACTGGCTTGAGCTAAAGTTTTAGACTTAAAAATATTATATCTTAGCTGCCACACATGCCATGTATATCCAGTATGTCCCTCTCAAATGTCACCAGTTACATATATTATACCAAATTCCTGACCTATGCTGATGACAGATCACCATCTATTGTGATGTCATCCAGTACCTTATGGTAATATTTCATATGATATTTTTGTGGCTACAGTTTAAAGGGCACTTCCTGTTTGTGGAGTAAAGCCTACCACATTACCAAAATATGTAACTGAAGGATTACAGTATGACCTCCTGTGATTTGATTTCTATACTGTTGCCTTAAATAGCAATGAGTAAATCTTCCAAATTATGTCATAAGACTTCTTGTCCAAGAAGCAATATATTCTGCAATCTCATTGACAAAATTGTTAAAAGACCATCCTTGCAGTTTTTGGGTCACTGGGGATATCACTGTTACGAACCTAGGATTTACAGAACCCTGGCAAAAATTCTGAGGTATGTCGACTTGGATGGGTTTGACATACTACTCTCAGACTATATTGCATTTGTGGAAAAATCAGGATACCGTTTTGAACTGAATTTTAATCTTGAATTTACTGAAATATGTGTGAATACTATTCTGTACTGGGTTTTTGCGAGGAAGGGTAATCCTGACTTTGTGGAATTGCTTCTCAAGAAAACAAAGAACTATGTTCAAGATAGAAGTTGTAACCTGGCACTGATATGGAGGTAATAATCTCATGTTTTTACCATAAAAGAACAAAATTTCTCTTTGGAAGATTACTTCTTTTTTTTCTAAAATAAATATGACTGGTGGCTATAAGGATAAGGAATCCTAACTTGATTGCTCATCCATTTGTACACTCCTCATTATTTGTTCAATAAATGTTCCCCTATATGTACATTACTATGTACCAATAAATTACTAGTGGTTCTGCTCTATAAAGTCTACATGCTAGTGCTCAAGGTAATGGCATGTTAGACAACTTAGATTTCTCTAACTAAACAAAGACATTGTTTGGGGTAATACTGTGATCTCTTCTTGAGAATACCGATAATGCGTATCTATCTAGTACATATAAAAAATGACTTTCAAAGTATAATTCAGAATACACACACACACATTCACTTAGTAATAGTTAATAACATAATAATTCCCTATTTGTATGTTAAGCATTGATAAATTTGACTCCAAATTCTCCAGAATTGAGCACAAAGCAAGTTAAATACTTGATTAAGTCTGTCGGAGAACCAAATTTTCACATAGTCTGAACATGTCAATCTAGCTAATGAACGAGGATCTTATAGAATATAATATTCAATGTGACCTCTTTGTAAAGTCCATAATATGTATTGTAAAGTTACTCAGTTTGTACTAACTCCAATACACTCTTCAGTTTTTGGTACTAGTTTGATTATAACAAATGCGCATTTGTTCATTCATTCAATAAATTATTTATCTACCACCATACTATGCATAAGGCATTCTACTAGCTAGGCACAATGAATAGAGTATGAATGCAGTGAAAAACAAGACAGATAAGATCAGTTAAAGACTCAACCAATTTAGATTCTGCCTGAAGCAGAGGTGTTCTCTTGATTGGGTATCACTATGGTATTGGAGAATCACTAGATTGCTTTCCTTAATGATCACCCAAGTACATAATCTGATAGCTGCAGTCTGGAATATCAATAAATAAAATCCCCAAACAGTATTTTTTGATTGCTTTAAGGACCATTATATTTAGCTATAGCAAAGATCAGCAGCTTCTAAAACTGAGTGTCCCTAGCTGGGCCAAGTAATGCCTATGTATATCCCTGGTAGGCTCATGGGAAAGAAAAATAGAGTAAAACAGAAGAAGAGAAGAAAAACTTCAAAGTGTTTTAAATAGAAGGCAAAAGGGGAGGAAGGAAAATGAAAGAAACACACACAGTGGGATATGATACAGTGCCATTAACAAGTGTCTTAAGTGACAGTTTTAAAATCAAGAAATTCTAACTTAGATGCATCCACAAGGTGAAACACATTACTGGCCAATTCTATGTACCATGACATCATCTGGATCTTTCAGTATCGTCGAATTTCAGATTCAGATGGGATCTAAGAATTCATTAGCAAACCTTCACCCTGGGCAGCAACTCTATATCAAACATCCCTGGGTGATGCTCATATGATCTCTGCTTGAACAACTCTAGTAGTAGTGAGTTAACTATTTCATGAGGTAAACCATCCCTTTGCCCAGGGCCCCTTCTTTTTCCCAGGTATACCCTTTCCCTCAAAGATTTTACCCAGCCCCAGGACTTAAATACTATGTATATGTATATGTATATGTATATGTATATGTATATGTGAATGACTCTTCAGTCTTTATCTTCACCCCTGACCTCTCCTCTGAGCTCCAGACTCCTTCTATATGAAGTTGTCTATTCAACATCTCCACAAGTCACCTCAAACTTAACAGAAATAAAACAGAACATCAATCTAACTCATTCTCCCCTTGTCAGCCTGCTCCTTCTCCTGAATTCCCCACTTGATTAATGGCCCCTATTGTTCTATCCTGTTGCTCAAGTTAGAAATCCAGGATTTATTCTTGGTTCTTCTTCTTTCACCAACACATCAGCAAGTACTTTTGACTCTGTCTCTAAAACATATCCCTCTTAGCTAAACATCTTTTCATTTCCTCCATTTCTAACCTAGGTGAAGCCATATTCATCTCTTGCCTAGGCAACTGCTATAGACTGCTCGAGTCTTTCAGCTTTCACTCTTCCCTCTCAAACTCTGTAATCTATTCTTGACTCAGAACCCTGTGGAAACCTTATAAAAACTGAAATATGTCATGCCACTTATGCTTAAAATCTTCCAAAACTTTCCCACTACAAGTGGAATAAAATTCAAACTCAATACCCATTGTTTAAAAGCCCTACATGATCTGACCTCTCACTATATCAACCAAATCCAATCTCATGTCATTCTTCCCCTTGAGCACTATATCCAGCCATACAGACCCTTTTGTTTCTTGAAATCTTCAATTTCATTCCTGTCTGAAGGCCCTGTAGTAACTGTTTACCTCCAAGTGAAAGAAGTCAGACTGAGAAAGACAAATATCATATGATTTCACTCATATGTGGAATCTAATTAGCAAAACAAATGAATAAAGAAAAACAGAAAAATACCCATAAATACAGGGAACAAACTGATGGTTGCCAGAGGGAAGGGCATAGGGGGATGGGTCATATGAGTGAAGGGGACTGGGAGATACAAGCTTCCAGTTATGGAATGAATAAATCGCAGGAATAAAAGGCATAGCATATAGAATATAGTTAATGATACTGTAATAGCATTGTATGGTGATAGATGGTAGCTACATTTGTGGTGAGCATAGCATAAAATGCATAAACTTGAGTTACTGTGATGTACACGTGAAACTAATGTAACATTGTATGTCAATTATGTTCAAATTTAAAAAACTAAAATTGAAAAAAAAACTGTTCCCTCTGCCTGGAAATTTCTTCACTCAGTTCTTCCAATGGTTAGTTCCTTTTTATCAGCTGGAACACAGTATAAATGTCATCTCTTCAGACAGGTGGTCACACCTTCTAAAGAAGCCACTCATTCAAATATCATAACACTATTTAATTCTCTACACAACATCGATCACTATATGCTCATTTGCTGCTGCTGGTTCCCCCCCACACACACCCCCACTGATTTGTTCACTGTCCACTGTCATTAAAAGTAAGCTCCATGAAGGGTGCCTGGGTGGCTCAGTCAGTTAAGCATTTGGCTCAGGTCTGTGATCTCATGATTTACGGGTTTGAGCCCTGCATTGGGCTCTGTGCTGACAGCTCAGAGCCTGGAGCCTACTTCAGATTCTGTGTCTCCCTCTCCCTCTGCCCCTCCTCCACTCACATTCTGTCTCTTTCTCTCTCAAAAATAAGTAAACATTAAAAATTAAAAAAAAAAAAGTAAGCTCCATGAGAGGAAAAAATCTCAACTACTTCCTCAACATTGAATCCTCAGTGCCAAGAACTATGTACATACACAGAAAGTGCTCAATCAAGATTTTGTTGAATGAAAAAGTGAACTTTTTATGCAACATTATTAGATATTTCTTCCTCATAGTGCATTGCAATCTGTCTCCATTTCTCCAGTTCTGCCCCCAGAACTATAGAGAACAAAGTCTATTTCTCTCCTACATGAAGATCTCTCAGATATTTGAACACAGCTAATATGTCCCCAAAATGAATATCTTAAGTTTCCTATTATCTGTTGTTCTTTATTCCTAAAGCAGCATCATTTTTTGGTCACCCTCATCTGCATATACACTCCAATATGATAATTTTCTTATTATAATAATGAAGTGTCTGAATAAGTCCTTGAAGGGGAGGAGATAGAACTAATGAGGGAAGGGAACTTAAGTTTGTTCATTTTTACAACAAACCTGCAATATTAATCTAAATGCCACTGTATGACAGTCTACAAGTGATTAAAGAGAGATGATGTCATTCAGTTAAAATAACAATAATCATTTATTAAGAATTTTCTAAGTGCCAAGCACCTGTGTTATTTGATGGGAATACAAAAATAAAATAGCCATATATCCTGATTTTGGAGAGCTCACGGACTAGTAAGTGAACAATAAATATTGTAATTATACCATAAATGCAAACACAAAAGCATGTGCGGGTGGAGAGAACAGAGAAACAAGTTGTTAAACACTACTGTGGAGGAGTAGATACAAGGCTATCTAGAAGGTAGGATATCTTAAATTGGTTTTTAAAAAATGAAAGGGAATTTTCTGTTCTTTTCCCTTGAAGAATTGTAATCTAGGCAGAGGCAGGATGACTAAAACCAAAGGAGACACAAACAACACATTGCATCCAGTGATTATGGACAATTGCTAGAAGGTGAGATAGGAAATCAGGTAGTAGTGGGATATGAAGCCTAGAAGTGAAAGCTTGCAGGACTTTGTAGGCCATACTAAGGAATTTGAAATTTACACCATGAGTGATGCCTAACTAGTGAAGGTCAGACTTGTAGTATGAAAAGATTCATCAGCTCCCATTTGAAGACTAGACTGTAGGAAGGGGCTAGAGGCAAGGAGACCAGTCAGAAGGCTGCTCAAATACTCCGGCACAATGGCAGTTCCAGACCTTCTATATAAAAAGGGTTGGGGAAAGTAATCTTATCAAAAAGGTGTAGATGGTTAGAGAAGTTGCTTGAAACTGAATTTGCATAATGGGCACCCCATGCTAACTTAGCTTACATGTGTATATAATAGTTTGGGGGAAAGAACTAATTCTGCTCTGCCACCATCTTCTCCAACTCCTGGCTATGCTTTGATACCATAACAGTACAGGTAAAACATAATAAGAAGTTAAACTAAATAACAGTAGGGGAAAGAAGAAATAATTCAACTTAATAATTTAAGTTGAATAACAAAACATTGTAATTAGAAAAGAAGCATCAAAAAGAGAGAAGTGTTAATTTCAGATTTCTAAATTTTAAGACTGGTTGATGTTTGTATTAGTTTCCTCTTACTGTTGTAATAAAATTGCTACAAACACAGTGGCTTAAGATGATACAAATGTATTCTTTTATAGTTCTGGAGGTCAGAAGCCCAAAATGAGGTTACTGGGCTAAAATCTTTCTAGTGGCTCTTCAGGAGAATCTGTTCCCTACCGAGCTTCTAGAGGCTGCCTGAATTCCTTGGTTCATGGCCTCTTCCTCCATCTTCAAAGTCAGCACTGTAGAGTCATAACTCCTTCACTGGCTCTGCTTCTACTGTTCTCTGACACTTCTTGTAAGGACCCCTGTGATTTCATTGGGTCCACCTGCATTATCTCCCATCTTTTTTTTTTTTTTCTCCCATCTTTTTTTTAATGTTTATTTATTTATTTTGATGGGGGGGGAGGGGCAGAAAGAGAGAGACAGAAAGAGAGAGAGAGAGAGAGAGAGAGAGAGAGAGAGAAAGAGAGAGAGAAAGAATTCCAAGCAGGCTTTACTCTCAATGAAGAGCCCAATGCAGGGCTCAGTCTCACAGACTATTAGATTATGACCTGAGCTGAAATCAAGAGTTGGAGGCTTAACCAACTGAGCCACCCTAGCACCCCTCAAGATCCTTATCTTAATTACATCTGCAAAATCCATTTTGCCATTTTGAGAGGCATTATTCAGTCTACCACAATGGTCATACCACAAACCTGTCAAGATTATTACAAAGGATCTAAAAAGCCAGGTTGGGACATAGGAGTTTGCATTACCTAAGAGATATCCAGGTACAGATAAGCAGTAGGTGATTAGATAGTGTCATGCTTGAGTCTCTTTCTTTTACATTCCACATCTTGTATGTCAGGATATCTGTTGGTTCTACCTTCAAACAGTATACAGAATCTGACTATTTCTACTGTTATTGGCTGGCACCAAGTAATTTTCCTCCTCATATCTCAGAATAAATTCTCAACAAATATAAGATCACATTGCTTTTCTACTCAAAATCTCCAATGGCTCCTCCATTCCACTTAGAGTAAAAGATGAAGTCCTTTCAGTGATCTACAAGGCTCTACATGATGTGGCATCCCATTATCTCTGTTCTTGTTTCCTACTACTCCTCAGCCTTGTCACTCTTTCAGCCACACTGGCTCCCTTACTCTTCCCTCACCACTCCAGGAACACTCACCTGCCTTAGGGTCCTTAAATATCCAAGTGGTCAATTTCTTGATCTCCTTATTCTTCATCCAAATGTCATCTCTCAGTAATTCCCTCTCCTATCATCCTATTTTAAAATTGGAAAATACCCTCAGTACACCCTCCAGCACTTTCACAATTCCTACACTGCTCTACTTTTTTTCTTATCAAGTCTTCTAACATATTATAAAATTTGCTTTTCTGCGATGTCTATTCTGTATTGTCTGTTTTCTCTCACTACAATACAAGCAGGAAAGTAGGCATCTTTATTATTTTCATTCACATATCCCGAGCACCTCAAACAGTATTTGGCATACAATATGCATTCAATAAATATTTGTTGAATAAGTTAATAGACAGTAATTAAAGTTATGGTCATGGATGAAATTGCCTAAGAACATAAATCAAATGAATTAGTCAAAAGGCCATATCTTCTTTACTTATGTTAAGTGGAAAGAAAGAGGAACCAGTAAAAGATCATTGACAAGGAATAGCCAAAGAGGCAGGTGGATAGCTTGGTGAAAACAGCCTTACTAAGTTAGGACAAAACGTAGCTCCAAGAAAGTCAACTGTGCTAAATATCAGAAATAAGATTATTATAGAGAAGCATCTCTTAAATTTAGTGGCTAAAAACTAAAGGAGAAGGAGTAGGAAAAAGTAGAAATAATTAGTATAGCTACAAAACTGAATCATTCTCTGCATGTCTATATGGAAATATTATGCCCCATTTAATAAGCATATATGACAGGTTTTCAGACACAGAGGGTTCAGTTCATTAACTTCACATTTAAAAACTAATTCTTGCTGTGCTCGCCTTACTCCATCCATATAAGTATTGCCATAATTAACTGTCAGTACAGATTAAGCAAATTTTGGTTTATAGTAACATGCTCTTTAAACATGAGGATTAATCATGTCATTTGGGTACAGATTAGACTTTTAAATCTCATTTTAAACCTATTTGAGTTTTAGTTATGTTTTCAACATTTGTGGTCTAAAATATCTTCTAAAGGTAGTATCAATATTAATGACTTAAAATCAACTAATATCTCTAAATCTTAACCAGGACCACTTGTGCTATCTTTGTCCTGTAAATCCCCTGAATTCCTATACTTACAAGATTCTTAGTCAAATATCTTAAGAGTGAGCAAGATCAGAGGTGGTTCAAGATGACAGTGTAGGAGAATCCTAAACTATCTCCTCCAGTGGATACAACATAATCTACAGCTACATATGCAACAATTCCCCCTGAAAACAAAAAACGAAAAAAAAACCCCAAAACTTAGCCAAACAGATCCTCCACAACGAAAGATTAACAGGTCACATTTAGATGGGTAAAAGAAGCAGAGACATCGTCTTGCCAAAACCCCACCCCCAACACGTTGACTTACAGACTGGAAGAGTCGAGAGGGATCTCACAAATAACACAGCTTCTCTGTAAAGAGAAAGGGGTTTGTGCCCCACATCAGACACTCCAACCCTTGAGACTTGCATTGGAGAGATGAACTCCCAACATATCTGGCTTTGAAACCAGCAGGATTTATGTCCAGAAGAAATAGGGCTGTAGGGAATGGAGATTCCACTCTTAGCAGACTCACAAGCAGACTCATTCACTTTGGGACCAAGTACAAAAGTTGCAGATTGAAAAATGCCTAGAGCATATGTGAAGGAGATTCATTTGCTAACCTTAAGTTATCTGCCAGAGGGGCAGAAACCTGTTGAGACTCTCCAAGAGCAAAGGTACCAGCGGGCATCTTTTCAGCATTCACCATCTACTTTGCTAGTGCCAGCACAAATAGGTACCAACCATCTTTGCACTATCCCTCTACCTTACTGTCTACAAGAAACTCATTTCATGTATAAGGACACACACAGACTGAAAGTAAGGGATGGAATAAAATGTTTCATGCAAATGGAAACCCTCCCCCACAAAAGAGTTAGGGTAGCTGTACTTATATCAGATAAAATAGACTTTAAAACAGACAAAAATGAGCATTAAATAAAAATAAAGGGGCCAATCCAAAAAGAAGATCTAACATTTGTAAATATTTATGCACTCAACATAAGAGATCTAAACATAAAACATATATAAAAAATTGACAGCAGTAAAACAATAGAAAGGGACCCTATTTACATCAATGGATTGACCATTCAGACACAAAATCAATAAGAAAACATCAACCTTAAGTGACACATTACACCATATGGACTACACACACACACACACACACACACACACACACACACAGAGAACACTGCATACAAAAGCAAGAAAATATACATTCTTCCCAAGTACACATGGAATATTCTCCAGGATAGATTATGTTAGGTCACAAAACAAATCACAATAAATCCAAGAAGACTGAAATCATATCAAGCATCTTTTCCAACTATAATGATATGACACTATAAATAAATTATAAGAAGAACATTGGAAAAATCACAAATATGTGGAGATTTGAAAATGTACTACTGGAGTGCCAGGGGGGCTCAGTTGGCTAATTGTCTGACTTCAGCTCAGGTCATGATATCACCTTTCATGATCTCACCTTTCAGGCCCCACATCAGGTTCTGTGCTACAAGTGCAGAGACTGCTTGGGATTCTCTCTCCCTCTCTCTCTGCCCCTCCACCATGATCATGAGCTCTCTTTCAAATAAAACTTAAAAAAAAAAAATGCTGCTGAACAACCAATGTGTCAACAAAGAAATGAAAGGAGAAATCAAAAAATACCTTGAGAAAGGCGCTTGGGTGGCTCAGTTGGTTAAGCATCTGACTTCAGCTCAGGTCACGATTTCATGGCTCAGGAGTTCTAGCCCCGTGTAGGGCTCTGTGCTGCTCTGTGCTGCTGGAGCCTGCCTGGAGTCTCTCTCTGTCCCTCCACTGCTCATGCTTTCTCTCTCTCTCAAAAACAAATAAACATTAAAAGAATTTTTTTAACACCTTGAGATAAATGAAAATAGAAATACAACTTACCAAAATCAATGAAATGCAGCAAAAGCAGTTCGAATTGGGAAGATTATAGTGATACAGGCCTACTTCAAAAAAAACCAAAACCAAAACCAAAAAACAAGACAAATCTCAAATAAACTAACTTTACACCAAAAGGAACTAGAAAAAGAAAAACAAAGCTCAAAGCTATGAGAAGGACATAATATCAGAGCAAAAAATAAATGAAATAAAAACTAAAAATAAAACAAAAAAAGATCAATGAAACTAAGAACTGGTTCGTTGAAAAGATAAACAAAACTGACAAAACTTTAGTCAGATTCATCAAGAAAGAGTCTAAATAAAAAAGTCAGAAATGAAAGAAAAATTACAACTGATACCAAAGAAATACAAAGGATCATAAGAGATAGTTATGAACAATTACACATCAACAGTCAACAACCTAAAAGAAATGGATAAATTCCTAGAAACAGTCTTCCAAGACTGAATCATAAAGAAATAGAAAGCCTGAATAAACCAAATACTAGTATGCAGATTGAATCAATAATCACAAACCTCCCAACAAACAGAAGTCCAGGACCAGAAGCTTTACTTGAGTTCTACTAAATATTCAAAGAAGATTAGATACCTATCCTTCTCAAACCCTTCCAAAAACTGAAAATGAGGGAACACTTCCAAACTCATTTTACAAGGCCAGAACTACCCTAATGGCAAAACCAGACACAGACACTGAAAATAAAAATAAAAACTGAAATAATAGAAATAGAAATAATAAAAGAAAACAGCCCAATATCTCTGAAGAACATGGATGCAAAAATCCTCAATAAAATATTAGTAAGCCAAATTCAGCAATACATCAAAAGGATCACACATCATGATCAAGTAGGATTTATTACAGGGATGCAAAGATGGTTCAATACCTGCAAATCAATCAACATAAAATATCTCATTAACAAAATGAAGCATGAAAATTATATGATCATCTAAATAGATGAAGATAAAGCATTTGAAAAATTGAACATCCATTTATGATTTAAAAAACCCAACACAGTGGGTATAGACAGAAGGTACCTCAACATCATAAAGACTGTATATGACAAACCTACAACTAACATCATACTCAATGCTGAAAAGCTGAAAGCTTTTCCTTTAAGATAAGGAACAAGACAAGGATACCCATTCTCAACACTTTTAGTCAACATAGTATTAAAAGTCGTAGACAGAAGAATTAGGTAGGTAGGTGGGTAGGTAGGTAGGTAAGTTAATTAATTAATTAATTAATTAAAAGACATCCAAATTGGAAAGGAAAAAGTAAAACTGTCACTATATGTAGATGACATGATTTTCATTTACAAAGCCCTAAAGATTCCACCAAAGTAGTTAAAACTAATAAACTCAGGGGCGCCTGGGTGGCGCAGTCAGTTAAGCGTCCGACTTCAGCCAGGTCACGATCTCGCGGTCCGTGAGTTCGAGCCCCGCGTCAGGCTCTGGGCTGATGGCTCGGAGCCTGGAGCCTGTTTCCGATTCTGTGTCTCCCTCTCTCTCTGCCCCTTCCCTGCTCATGCTCTGTCTCTCTCTGTCTCAAAAATAAATAAAAAAAAAAAATTAAAAAAAAAAAAAAAAAAAAAAAAAACTAATAAACTCAGTAAAGTTGCCATGTATAAAATCAATACACAAAAATCTGTTGTGGTTTTAAATACTGACAATGAACCATCAGCAAAACAAATTAAGAAAACAATCTCATTTACAACTGCTTCAAAAAGAATAAAATACCTAGAAATAAATTTAACCAAGGTGGTGAAATATCTGTACTCTGAAAACTGTAAGACACTGATGAAAGAAACTGAACAAGATACAAATAAGTAGAAAGATACTCTGTGCTTATGGATTGGAAGAATCAATATTATCAAAATGTTCATATGGTAATCTACAGATTCAATATGATCCCTATCAAAATTTGAATATCATTTTTCACAGAATTAGAACAACTCTAAAATTTGTATTGAACCAGAAAAGATCTTGAATAGTGAAAGTGGCCTTGAAAAAGAAAAAAAAAACTGGATGCATCATGCTCCCAGATTTCAAACTATTATTAAAAAGATAATAATCACATCACAACAGTATGGCATTATCATAAAAACAGACACATACATCAATGGAACAAAAGAGAGAGCCCAGAAATAAACCCATGCATATATAGTTAATTAATTTTATGAAAAAGGAGACAAGACTATATAATGGGAAATGATAGTGTCTTCAATAAATGATGTTGGAAAAACTGGTCAGACACAAAAGAATGAAACTGGATCACTGTCTTACACCACACACAAAAATTAACTCAAAATTGACTAAAAACCTGAATGTAAGACCAGAAACCACAAAACTCCTAGAAGAAAACACAGGCAGTAATTTCCTTGACATTATTCTTGGCAATATTTTTTACAATCTGACTCCAAAGACAATATCAACAAAAGCAAAAGTAAGCTAAAAAGCTTCTGCATAGTGAAGCAAATCATCAACAAAACAAAAAGGTAACCCACTGAATAGGAAAAAATACTTGCAAATGATATATCTGATAAGGGGTTATTATCCAAAATATATAAAGAACTCATTCAACTCAATTTTTAAAAATTGTATTAAAAAGAGGTAAAGGATTGGGCACCTGGGAGGTTCAGTCAGTTAAGTATCCAACTTCAGTTCAGGTCATGATCTCACAGCTCATTCAAGCCCTGGGTCAGGCTCTGTGCTGACAGCTCAAAGCCTGGAGTCTGCTTGGGATTTGGTGTTTCCCTCTCTCTGCCCCTCCCCTGCTTGCACTCTCTCTCTCTCTCCCAGTTAAAAAAAATAATAATAAACATTAAAAAAATTTTTTAAATGGGAAAAGGATCTGAAGAAACATTTTTCGAAAGATATACAGATGACTAACAGGCACATGAAAAGATGCTCAACATCAGTAATCAGGGAAATGCAAATCAAAACTATGAGATATCATTTCACACCTGTCAGAATGGCTGTTATCAAAAAGACAAAAATTAACAAGTGTTGTCAAGGATATAAAGAAAAGGAAACCTCTTATGCAGTATTGGTGGGAATGAAACTTGGTGCAACCACTATGGAAAACAATATGGAGGTTCCTGAAAAAATTAAAAATAGAACTGCCATATGAGCCAGCAATTCTACTTCTGGGTATTTACCTGAAAAAAACAAAACAAAACAAAACAAAAACAAAAACCCAAATTCAAAAAGATACATGCACCCCTTTGTTCATGACAGCATTATTTACAATAGCCAGCATATAGAAACAACATAATGTCTATCAATGGATGAATGGATAAAGGAGATGTATTCAAAAGACCCTGAAGCCAAAGCAATCCTGAAAAAGAAAAACAAAACTGGAGGCTTCAGGATTCCAGATTTCAAGCTATATTACAAAGCCGTAGTCATCAAGAGAGTATGGTACTGGCACAAAAACAGACACGTGGATCAATGGAACTTAATAGAAAACCCAGAAATGGACCCACAGCTATACAGTCACCTAATCTTCAACAAAGCACGAAATAACATACAAAAGAAAAAGAGTCTCTTCAACAAATGGTGTTGGGAAAACTGGACACTGACATGTAGAACAATGAAAGTGGAACACTTTCAGCACTGGATGCTGTATGTAAGTAATGAATACAGAAAAATAAATTCAAAATGGATGAAAGACCTAAATGTGAGACAAGAAACCATCAAAATACTAGAGAACACCAGCAGTGACCTCTTTGACCTTGGTCACAGCAACTTCTTACTAGACACATTGCCAAAGGCAAGGAAAATAAAAGCAAACATGAACGATTGGGCTACTGGGACTTCATTAAGATAAAAAGCTTCTGCATAGCGAAGGAAACAATCAACAAAACTAAAAGGCAGCCTATGGAATGGGAGAAAATATTTGCAAACAACTTATCTGATAAAGGCTTAGTATCCCAAATCTATAAAGAACTTACAACTTAACACCCAAAAACCAAATAACCCAGTTAAGAAATGGGTTAGTATATGAATAGATACTTTTCCAAAGAAGACATCCAGATGGCTAACAGACACATGAAAAGATGCTCAACATCACTCATCATCAGGGAAACACAAATCAAAACCATGAGATAGCATCTCACACATGTCAGAATGACAAAAATTAACAACACGAGAAACAACAGGTGTTGGTGAGGATGCAGAGAAAGGGGAACCCTCTTACACTGTTGGTAGAAATGCAAACTGGTACACTTTGGAGAATAGCATGGAGGTCCCTCAAAAAACTAAAAATAGGGGTGCCTGGGTGACTCAGCTGAGCATCTGATTCTTGATTTGGCTCAGGTCATGAGCCCCATATCACGCTCCATGATGACAGTGTGGATCCTGCTTGGAATTCTCTTTCTCCCCTCTCTCTGCCCCTCCCCTGCTCATCTGTCTCTCTCTCTCTCTCAAAAATAAATAAACTTAAAACAAACAAACAAACAAAAAGCACACTAAAAATAGAACTACCCTATGATCCAGTAATTGTACCATTAGGTATTTACCCAAAGGATACAAAAATACAGATCTGAAGGGTACATGCACCCCAATGTTTATAGCAGCATTATCAACAATAGCCAAACTATGGAGAGAGCCCAAATGTCCATCAATTGATGAATGGATAAAGAAGATGAGAAATAGATATACAGATATATAGATACATAGATACAGAAAATATAGATACATAGATAGATAATGGAATATTACTCATCCATTAAAAAGAATGAAATCTTGCCATTTGCAATGATGTGGATGGAGCTAGTTATGCTAAGTGAAATAAGTCAATCAGAGGAAGATAAATACCATATGATTTCACTTATATGTGGAATTTAAGAAACAAAACAGATGAACATAAGGGAAGTTGGGGGGGAAGAGAAGAGAGGGAAATAAACCACAAGAGATTCTTAATGACAGAGAACAAACTATGGGTTGACAGAGGGAAGTGGGTGGGAGATGGGCTAGATGGGTGATGGGTACTAAGGAGGACACTTGCTGTGATGATGAGCACTGGATGCTGTATGTAAGTGATGAATTACTGAATTCTACTCCTAAGGGGCCAGTAGTCCACTGTATATTAATTAACTAAAATAAAAAAAAAAAAGATGTGATACACACACACACACATTGAAATATGACTCAGACATAAAAAAGAATGAAATCTTGTCATTTGCAACAACATGGAATGACCTTGAGGGTATTATGCTAAGTGAAATAAGTTAGAGAAAGACAAATACCATATGATTTCACTTAAATACAGAATCTAAAAAACAAATCAAACATGCAAACAAAACTTATAGACACAGAATAGGTTGATGGTTGCTAGAGTGAAGGGGGGTTAGGGGTAGGTGGAATGGGTAAGGGGGTCAAGAAGTATAAACTTCCAGCTTAAAATAAATAACTCATGACAATGTAACTTATAACATGATTACTATAGTCAATAACATTTTATCACGTTTGAAAGTTGCTGAGAGATCTTCAAAGTTCTCATCACAAGAAAAAAATTTTTATAACTTTTCATGAGGACAGATGGTAACTAGACTTATTGTGATATTCATTTCACAATGTATACAAATATTGAATAATTATTTTGTAGACCTGAAACTAATATGATGTTATATATCAATTATACTTCATCAAAAAAGATTTAAAAAAAGAGCAAGATGAATAAATCAGATTGTCTTTGAAAAATGGAAATAATTGTGCCTCACTAAAAGTCTTGTTAGATCCAGAAACCACCAAATAAATTTAATTATATATATATATATATATATATATATATATATATATATTTCTGAATAATAGTAAAAAATCAATTAATAAATATTTAAATGTCTACTCTAGGGTAAGATTATAGGAATTTTGGGATATAATAGTGGATTAACCAGACAAAAAATTGTTGCCTTTGTGAAGATTTGATTTTTTTGCTCATCTTGCTTACCTATTTATTTTGAAGATGAGAAAATGAAAGATTAGAGACAATAAACAAGTTGTCCAAAATGATATGGGCTTAATGGAGGAATATACAAAGTGTCACATAAAGAGGAAGGTTAGGTCATCAAAGAAATCTTCACAAGAGTTTATTAGAGTCTTATACGATGAGCAAGACTTGTCCCAGAATTGAAAAAGGAGGGCAAGAGCATACAAATCAATGTGAAAAAGATGCATGCAATAGTTTTGGGAAAGTGAGTACCAATAAGCAAGGTAGGGAATGCAGAAGGAGAAGTAGTTTAGGAGTTCAAATTGAGATACATATTGGAAGTATGTGTGAAAAAGATGAGATGTCCAGGGCAATACTGATCTGGAGATGATTCCCATGTGCACATTTACATACAGAACTTAGAAGCATATATTCAGTATCACTGGCAGAGTTACAGCAAAAACCCACTCTTTAATTTCTAATATACTACTCTCTACTACACCACACTGTTTTTTTAAATCACAAAATCTTGGCATTTCCAGACTCAGTGAAGCTTTGGAGATGAACTGGTTGGTCTAGTGATTTTCAAATGGTTCTCCTGGAGCTCCTTGGGAATTACTACAAGGGAGGTATTTAGGACTTCTAAACACACTTCAACCAGAGAACTTATCAAACACAAAACATTCATTTTATACAGTTAGTTCAGGTATGATAATCCTCCAGTGTTGCTTTATGCTCATAAATGAAACATTCCTTCCAATCTTTTCATTGATAAATACCCACTAATCCTTCAAATCTTAGCTCCAGGATAACCTATAAATAATTGTTATTCCAGGTAAAGCGCTCCCCTTCAGTGCTTTTATAGCACACAAGAATGTTTCTATCCTAGCAATTATCATTTTGTGTTGTATTATTGAATTATTTATCCATTTTCCTTACTAGACTATGATAAGCATCTTGATATGAAGGACTGTAACTTTCATCTCTGTATATCTAGTACTCAGTACACTCTGGAAAATCAAGTGTTGAATAAATTAACTAATCATGAACAAATGAATACATAAATGCATGAGAAAACAAAGACTCAGGGAGGTGGACTGACCCAACACCATAGAGCTAGTTAGGAGAATCAAAACCTAAAATCTAGAACCCTTAAATCTCCATTGTCTACCACATTATACCATGTTGCCTCCCTTATTAAGTACATGCGATCTTTAAGTTCCTCATTTTGAATAATGCTTTCCTTGCTCTACATAGTTGTCCAAAACCAGTATTTATAGTTTATGTGCTGTTCTGCAAAACATATTAGTATTTTATTAGACCAATCAAGAGAATTCCAGAGACAAAAGATCATGAATGAAATTTCCATTTCTTTAGTCCTATAAGTTATTTTTATTTGGCCAAATCAAGGCTTGATAATATAAAATCCCCTGTGGGGGTGCCTGGCTGGCTCAGTGCATTAAGCACCTGACTTTTAGTTTCAACTCAGGTCATGATCTTGAGGTTCATAAAATCAAACCCCGAGTCTGGCTCTGCACTGACAGTGGGGAGCCTGCTTGTGATTCTCTCTCTCCCTCTTTCTCTGCCCCTCCCCCTCTAGCATGCACTTACACTCTCCAAATAAACTTTAAACAAATATATAAAATCCCCTGTAGTTGGTTATACCATGTCCTATCTACATATAGAGACCAATTGATTAGCAAACATAAATGTCCATTAACTGAAAGAATTGCAAAGACTACCTCAAATTAGAAAAAAATAAATAAATAAAACTTTCATTGCTTAAACCTACCTGCAATTACCAACTCTAATTTTATTAAAGCAAAAAAAAAAAAAAATAGGGGATACATAGGTGGCTAAATTGGTTAAATGTCTGACTTCGAAATGTTGATTTTGGCTCAGATTATGATCTCACAGTTTGTTGGTTCAAGCCCTGAGTCAGGCTCCATGCAGTGCAGAGCCTGCTTGGGATTACTGCATCGCTCCCTCCCTCCCTTCCTCCCTCCCTCCCTCCCTCCCTCTCTCTCCCCCCCTTCTCAAAATAAAGTGAATAAAAAAATAGAATTAAGGTAATTGCACTTATTCTTTTCTCATCTAATCTCCAAACTCAATTCACGACTGATATATGATCAAGAAGAAAAGCAAACAAAAAAATTGTGTTCTTTTAATAAAGTGAAATTTTAAAAAAGCCTTTTTCCCTTTTCTGTTTTAAATTTTCCAGAGCTACATGACTTTTATAATACTGGTTCTAGTAACAATGGATTTCTCCAATGAGAAACAAAATTGCTATTACTAAAAGTAAACACTTTCCACACATTTAAATCTTTTTTTGTTTGTTTTTACAAGTTCAAAGTTTAAATGTGTAATAAGGATTTTCTTATTTTTTAATTTACAGTTTGGTCTAGATTCATAGAGTGAAAAACCCTTGTTAAGACATACATAAAGGTAGGGGCGCCTGGGTGGCTCTGTCGGTTAAGGGTCCAGCTTGATTTCGGCTCAGGTCATGATCATTTAATGGCTCATGAGATACAGCTCTGTCAGTGCAGAGCCTGCTTGGGATTCTCTCTCTCTCAAAATAAATAAATATATTTTTAAGTCATATATAAGGGTAAAGTTACGTTAAAAGTTATTTAAGACATTTAATACTTAAGATAATATTATTATTTTCCCATTACTGTTAAGAAAAAATGTTTACCACGTTTCTTAATTCTGTATTCAGTGAAGTTTTTGTTTGTTTGATTCACAGAACTTTCACACCAGTATACTGTCCAAGCCCACTAAGTGGTATTACACCTCTACTCTATGTAGCTCAGACAAGACAATCTACTATCTTAAAAATACTCCTGCAATATGGAATCTTAGAAAGAGAAAAAAACCCTATCAACATTGTGGTAACAATATTGCTCTACCCTTCAAGAGTGAGAATAATGGTTGATCATGAATTAGTAGACATCCAGGAAGATGCCAAAACATGTTTACAGCTATGTTCCAGAGTGCTTTCTGCCATTTCAATTAGGGAAATAGAGGTAAGCAAAATACTGTTCTTTGCATGTGGGCTCAAATATTGATCAATTTTAAGATTAAGTTGTGAGACAAGAATGAAGTTAATTTCTAATCTATGAACTATATCCAGTGAAAGATTAATCATTGAGTGTAGGCTTTTAAATTAAAAATAGGTAAAATCTAAATTATCTCAGACCTTAGTCCTTTATTTTATAATTTTGTCTTCTAAATATGAAATAATTTTAGCCCTTTATTTTACAATTTTGTCTTCTAAATATGAAATCATTTAAAAAGTTAAATCTATAGTTTTAGTAGTTACTAAGTAGGTATGTATTATTATATTCTAATTACATAACAACCTGTGTTCATTAGGATTTCTATGTCTTAACACAATAAAATAAAAATTTAATAGACCCTTTTGAAGAATATTTTAAAATGAGAGATTTTTTTCTCACAATCACATGCTGAGAAATAAAAATATAAAGGCTTAAAATATTTGTGCAACTGAAAATATCTGTCCCTCGGGGTGTCTGAGTGGCTCAGTTGGCTGAGCATCTGACGGTGGCTCAGGTCATGATCTCACCGTTCATGGGTCTGAGCCCCATGTTGGTTTTGTGCTGACAAGGTGGAGCCTGCTTTGGATTCTCTGTCTCCCTCTGCCTCTGTCCCTCCCCCCCCCCCCCCCCCACGTGTGCTTTTTCTCTCAAAAATAAACATTAAAATTTTTTTTTAAAAATATCTATCCCTCAGTTTTATAAGCAGAGACTATTTTGCATACCTTAGCAATGATCCCAAGCACTGAGCTCAGTGCTAAGCATATACCGTTCTTTAATTAGCTGATTATTGAATAGGTAATAAAATATTATATATCTTTTATTTATTTATTTTTAATGTTTATTTATTTTTGAGAGAGACAGAGACAGAATGTGAGTGGGTTAGGGGCAGAGAGGGAGGGAGACACAGAATCCGAAGCAGGCTCCAGGCTCTGAGCTGTCAGCACAGAGCCCAAAGTGGGGCTTGAACTCAAGAGCTGTGAGAGCATGACCTGAGCTGAAGTTGGACACTCAACCGACTGAGCCGCCGAGGTGCCCCTCATATATCTTTTAAATAAAAGTACCATATAGTCTGTAGGGTGTAAGTTCTATTGGAGAAATATCTCTGTAATACAGCAATGTCTTTTACTCCTAAGTCAACCGCATTAGCATTTGACTTCTAGAAGTAAATCTTTAAAAGGGATATCCTAACTAAAACTTAAAATGTATCGTTTCATTTCGTTAAGCCTCCTATCAGGACTTCTCATGGTTTAGCAGTATTCTACAATAGTATCACCTAAGGGGACTTTTAGAATTTACGTTGTTTGTACCCAACCTTAGATGAACTGAATGAATATTTCTGGAGTAAAATCTCAGTGTTGGTATATTTTAAAATCCCCTAGATAATTCAGTGTATAGCCAAGTTGACAACACTACTCTGGAAGGAAAAGCTGATAAAACTTAAGTGTGTGATTTGTCTAAAATGAAAAACATATACAGATTCATAGTTGTAAGAAATTATGTTTTGTGTCCTTAGACATATTATTTAAACTTTATATATCATTGTGAGAGTAAAATGGGAATAAAAATACTTTGGAAAAATGCTTTGGAAAAAATATAAGGGTTATATAAATTTAAAATCTATTTCTATTTTAATCTTTATTTATTTTTGAGACAGAGACAAAGTGTGAGCAAGGGAGGTAGCTGAGGGGAAGGAAACACAGAATCAGAAGCAGGCTCCAGGCCCTGAGCTGTCAGTACAGAGCCCGACACAGGGCCTGAACTCATGAACTGACTCAGGTCAGATCATGACCTGAGCTGAAGTTGGATGTTTAACCAACTGAGCCACCCAGGCGCCCCTATTTTCTGAATTTAAATACAAAATAAAAATATTGATAATTTGAACTAAACAATGATTAATGTTACAAAATTAAAATATCTCTCCTTTCTTCAGACACAACTAAGTTTAGGAAGACGTCCAATTATTTCTAACTGGCTGGACTACATTCCTTCAACAAGATACAAAGATCCATGTGAACTATTACATCTTTGCAGAATAACCATCAGGGCTCAACTATTGACCAACAATATGCTCCCAAACGGAATATTTTCACTTCTAATACCAGTTCGTCTGCAGAACTACCTGAATTTAGAAAGTTAATACACATCTGTGTCCTGAACTCTTTAAGGTACTCACCATTGTATGGTTTAGAAGTTAATAAACTATTAACTTCATATAAATTCTTATTGCACTGAATATTCCATTAGAGGGTCGCCTATGTGGCTCACTTGGTTAAGCGCCCGACTCTGGCTGAGGTCATGATCTCACAGTTCATGAGTTTGAGCCCTGCATCAGGCTGTCTGCTGTCAGCACAGAGCCTGCTTCTGATCCTCTATTTCCCTCTCTTTGCCCCTCCCTGCTTGCACTCTCTGTCTGAAAAATAAATGGACATTTAAAAAAAAAGGAAATAGAATTTTGGGGTGCCTGGGTGGCTCAATCGGTTGAGCATCTGACTCATGATTTTGGCTCAGGTTAGATCCCAGAGTCATGGGATCGAGCCCCAATTTGGGCTCCGCACAGGGTGTGGAGCCTGCTTGGGATTCTCTCCCTCTCTCTCTCTTTCTTTCTCTCTCTCACCCCCCTTTTTTCTCTTCCCTTTTCCCCCACTCACACTCTTTATAAATATAATTTCACATAACACTCTAAATAAATCAACTTTAAATCAATATATGGCTCTACCTTTCTATATGGTGGAACAAATTATATGTTTTTTGTTATATTTTAGATTTACCTTTTTAATCTGTTCTTAAAAATCATTCTTGTGGGGTGCCTGGGTGGCTCAGTCGGTTGAGCGTCCGACTTCAGCTCAGGTCATGATCTCACAGTTCGTGAGTTTGAGCCCCACGTCGGGCTCAGTGCCGACAGCTCAGAGCCTGGAGACTGCTTCTGATTCTGTGTCGCCCTCTCTCTCTGCCCCTTCCCTGCGCTCTGTCTCTAAAATAAATAAACATTAAAAAAATTTAAAAAAATCATTCTTGTTATTTACGGAAATTTTGGTCTAATAATATTAATGTTCTGAAGCTTCTATGCTTAGTATCTTCTAAGCTAGGTAATATTTTATATTGTGCATTCCTATCAACAAGTATTTATTAAATTCCTTTGCAAATAAAATATTGTGCTTGGTAGTAGGGAATAGTCAAGGAAATTAAGCTATGATTCCTTTTTTGTCACAAAAAATACGAGGTGAAGAATTAGCCAATAAATGGTGGGGGTCAGGAACAGGATGACAGAAATGTGTAATATTTAGAAATAACTAGACTCAAATAACAATATTGAGCTTTGGTGTTTGGTATGTGATACTTCTAAATACTATACCAGTAGTATATTTTTAGTTGAGATATAATTGACATATAACATTAGATTACTTTCAGGTATATAACATGATTCAATATATGGATATATCGCAAAATGATCACCATAATAAGTCTAGTTAACATTCATCATGATATATAGTTACAATTTTTTTTCTTGTGATGAGAACACTTAAGATCTACTCTCAGCCACTTTCAAATATGCAATAATTATTAACCATAGTCACCATTCTATATATTACATCCCCAGGACTTATTTATTTTATACTTGGAAATTTGTACCTTTTTACTACATTTACCCATTTCACCCACCCCCAAACTATGTGGAATTTGGTACAAAGAAAAGAATAATTTTTATCCAATATGATGTCAGAACGAAAATATTAATTAAATCTGTATGTTCTTTGGTTACAAAGAAATTTAACTTTAAAAAATAAATGTATTCTGCAATATTTTTTAGCTTATTTATTTTTGAGTGTGGAGGATACTAGACTTTTCTCTGTATAACTATGTGGTCAAACTGCTGCAACACACAGAAGAAAACTGGGAGACAATTCTCCATGGGTCTCTCATGTTTCTGCCTGTCTTATGAGCAGAGGTATTACCTGCCTTATACTTGACTACCTTTTTAAGGATGTGTGTATAATAAACACCCTTGGAAGATAGAGACAGGGTCTCTCTCTGAACAGAGGCAGGTTTGCTCAGTGTCTAGCATAACAAAGGTAATGTCTTCCTCTGGAAAAAAAGGTTGAGCAGGTTTGCTAGAAGCTCATTATAAGTTTTCCTAGCTTGGAGTTTCTCAGCCATAGTATAAATCCCCTGTGTACATATCTAACCAGACCACTTCATGTCTTAGAAGATGGGGATACCTGGAACCAACACAAACATGAAGCTCATGCCGCATCATGTGCCATTAGCAATAAAGTCTTTTGTTTCTGAGCCAAAACTCTTTTGTCTTCTGACAGCAAACACAAAATTGTCATAAGCTAAACTGCTACTTTGTAAGTAAGGTAAAAATCTCAGACCCTTCACAGTTCTTTTCTTTTTAATCAAGGTGTAATTGACATATAACATTATATTAGTTTCTGGTATATGACAGAGTTATTCTGTAAGTCTAGTTACCATCTATTACCATACACAGTTATATCTTAATAGTTGTTGACAATTACAATCTGTTTCCCACCTCATCACTGTGTATTTTAGGATCCATTCTAGTAGATTATGGCACTTAGTAGCTGTTTTCACTGTCTACTTGCAATCTGGGGACTATCAAAATTTTGACAATTTATAGGAAAAGAGTATTCATTCTGATCCTATAGCTAACCAACTGTGTGATTTAAACTTCTAAAGAATAGTGGGGCGCCTGGGTGGCGCAGTCGGTTAAGCGTCCGACTTCAGCCAGGTCACGATCTCGCGGTCCGTGAGTTCGAGCCCCGCGTCAGGCTCTGGGCTGATGGCTCGGAGCCTGGAGCCTGTTTCCGATTCTGTGTCTCCCTCTCTCTCTGTCCCTCCCCCGTTCATGCTCTGTCTCTCTCTGTCCCAAAAATAAATAAAAAAACGTTGAAAAAAAAAATTTAAACTTCTAAAGAATAGAATGGAAATAGCAAAGTAGCAATATAACCAGATCATTTGTTTTTCCTTTCCTTCCATTTTCATTCCTATGAGGTACAAATGCATTACAGGATTGAATTTATACACTTAACTAAAGTACATTTAATTATAATTGAGCACATTTTAAGCTCATAAATATGCACAAAGGAAGTTCATACTACATACACACTATTAACATTTGAATATTTTTTTAACACTAGCATATAAAATAGTGATTTAATTTGGTTAAAAAGGTCAGACTAGTTTTTGCTTGCTAAAGAATTATCAGAATAGCTTTAAAATCTAATTACTCACCTATATTACTCACCTAGATACTCAGGTATCTATCTAATTACATACCTATTAGAATGACTAAAATTAAAAAAAAAAAAAACTGATAAAACCAAGTGCTACAGAACATGTGGGACATTCTCATCCTTAGCTGATGGGAATGCAAAATGGAACAGCCACTTTAGAAATCAGTTTGGGGAACTCTTATGAAGTTAAACACATATTCTACTCCTATTTAACCTATGTAAATTAAAACAACACTAACACAAGAATCTATGCATGAATGTTTTTTAACAGTTAATTCATAATTGCCAAAAACTGGAAACCCAACTGTCCTTCAATGAGTGTACAGGTAAAACTATGGCACATACAAATAATGAAATACTAGTCAGCAATAAAAGAGCACAATAACATGGACAAATTCTAAAATGCATTATGCTGGGCAAAAGTAGCCAGTCTCAAAAAGTTCCATCCTATAGGATTCCATTTGTTGGACATTAAGGAAGAAACAAAACTACTGGGATGGAATGCTTAATTTCCAGTGATTGCTGGGTTAAAGTCAGGGGTCAGGGAAGGATCTGACAAAAAAAGGACAATACTAAGGGAATGATGTGAAGGTGAAGGAATTGTCCAGTATTTGATGAAGAAACTGATCATGGTAGTGATTTCATGAAGCCATAAATATGCTAAAATTCATATAACTTTATACAAAAAAGAGTTAACTTTACTGTATGTAAATTTAAAAATAAATGCATGACTCCCAGGCATGAGGATAAGCTGCCATTTCCTTCTACTCTACATCCTTTAACCCTAGACTTGAAAGAGACTGCTTTATGTGAGGAGAAAGGTAGGACAGACTAAAAGAATGGCTTTGAGGCAGAAATTAAAGGAGTTTGCTACGTTATGAACATTTATCTTAAAAAGCTTGATTATGAGATAATGATCTATAATTTTAGAGAAAGGCAAAGTGAAAAGTTACTGAAGAAAAAAGCAAATAGACCTTAAAATTAAAGAATGGATGGTCTCCCTAGTACTCACTTCTATTCTGTAGTACCATAACATAATAATTATATCTTCATTTAATTTGTTTTGTATGTTTCAGCTACACACAAAATGACTGAAGAAAAAGTAATTTAATTTTAAGAAGATATAAACCTATTTTTATTTCAGTGTTCTAAACCTAAAATAAAATAAAAGGGATTAATCAGTTGGCTACAGTTTCTTTAGCAAAAGATCTAAATCATGAAAAATTTCTTAAAAGTCTGGTGGAATCTAATATTGGGGTTAAATCTAAAGGGAAATTAATACATTTAAGGAAATGATATTCTGCATATTTTATACTCTGTACTTGTCTCTGCTTGCCTGTTTTTTATCCTACTGCCTGCTCCCTTTCTGCCTTTTATTATTACTTCCCTTTTCTTCTCAGACCATGTGCCACACCCTTGTCATCCTCAAGAACTTTTAGATATTTGCTGCAAGCCTAAATTATCTAACTGCTTTTATGAATGACTGCATAAAATAGAATTCATTTCAAAGACTGAATTAAAACAATGGCTAATGGTCAAATTAAAATATTGTGGTACTCTCTAAAACATGACAATAGGTAATATAAGTAGTCTAATGGGATGTTTAACATGTATCAAATTTAAATACTAACACTAGTTTACAATTACATTTCAAACAAGCATGTATGCCAACCAAATTATAACTTTTTCAATATCTCGCTGCTAGTATGTACTTAGAATGCTTAAAATTTAATAAAGTCAAAAATATTAAATTGTATAAAATATGCACACATTGACAAAAAATAGGGCCCTAACCAGTCTGTAAATATATTTTTGGGGCTAAATTACTATGAATTCTGCAGTTTATTGAATGTATGCCCTGAATTCCAGATACTTCATTGTCTAAGAAAAGAATAATCTCCCTATTTTGGGCCTTTGGGATGGGATTATGTAAGTCAGTCATCTAGTGAGATGGAATTGTAGAAATAAGGTATTTGAAAAGACAACAGCCCTACTCTTTACAGTTACTGAACAACAGCTGGTCTTCCGTCTACTTTTGTCCACTTAGGAAACAAGAATGATCTGGTAAACTCTGAAGTAGTGGTGTAAGCCACATGCTCTGGAAAAATGCTATAAATTTCTACATTCTATAAAATTTTATTCTATAAAATTATATTCTATAAATTTTATACTCTATAAAATGCTCCCTGAGGCAAATGAACCAATATTACCTTTATGCTGCTTTGGTTACTCACTTAAAAAAGATGGCCAAAAATGAAAACTTGGACAACAAAATCAAATGCCTGGTATTTGGAAAACTGAAAGGGTGGGTGATGGTGACTCCTTCCAAAAACATTCTCTGCATTACAAAATATCTGTTTGTTTCTTTTCACCCTTTAGACCTATTCAGAACAGTCAAAAAGAATACTTTAAAATTCCCAATATTATCCTAACAAACTTCAGAAGCATCCAGTGTTGGAATTTGGGGGGTACTAATTAAGAAATTATTGAGCCATAGGGTCTTACTGCTTCAGAAGAGAGCATAAAAGAACTCACACAAGTTTCCAGACTGAAAAAAGTGTTTTTTTAAAACTAAGGTATTTATAATAGCATTTAAAGCATAACTTGTAAGTATAAATACAGTTAAGACATAACAACATGAATTTTCACAAATGAGAAAAAAATGTCACATTGACGTTCTTCTAACATAAAAATCAGTCCTTTAAATGGTTCCAATATGTTAAGTTATAACAAATATTTTCTTACACAGAATACATAGATGATAATTCTAAGGTTAATATAATGTAATTTTCCATTAAAATATAAAATTTAGCAAATATTTTCTCTTGCTCTTGAGAAAAATGAATCCTAGTTTCCTCATATTAAGATATATTGTTTCATTAGTACATGATGTGAATTGTTATTATTCTTCAGTCTTTCCTGAAAATTGTTCAGCCCTGAGAAAATCTGTTTCATACTTCTTTTTGAGATTACTTAAATATGTTCGTAAACTGTCTGGATCCAATTGAGAGTTTCGAGCAGTTTGAACAAGTCTAGTGGCTAGATGGTACACAGCTCTCTGTCTTTCCATCTCAGGGGTACTTCTTTGGTTTTGCTGTTTTTGAAAAAATATAGATAAAAATTAAAATATGGTTACTATGACTTTATTTTAAAATTCTGGCGATTTTCTCTTTTCCTTCATAGAAATACAGAACTCAAAGGTAACTAATTCCTTTGGATAAGTCAATTCCATCCAACTAGTAAAAAATATACCAGAAAAAATAAAGAAATATTGTTTTGAAAAAATTAACTTTTTCATGAGTATTTACTACTTTATGACAGATTCTTATTTTTGAAAATCACTTCTGTATGAAAAAAATTCTGCTAAATAGGTCAAATTTCTCACGCAACATAACTGCTCATTGCTATGCAGCATTCATTTTAAATGTCACCCAAGAGTACTACTCTGCTATCTCCTATCTTAATTCCCCAGCAGATAAACTGGTGGACAGAATGGGTCATCAGTAAATTGCCTGTCCCTCAAGAGATTTCATATATGGAAACTGCTAGAGCCTAAGACAAAATACTGCTTGAGGGGTAAATTACATGTTGAAAATAAGCACCATAAATAGCTGCTTGAAATTATGCCTTAATTCTTAAACTATACTTAAGAATACTCAAGAAACAATGTTTAAAACAGGAATCTTCTAGTACTTTACAAAGCCTTTAGATATTCAGTCTTTGAGAACTAGTTCAGGGTTGTGAGTACAGCTCACAACCCTGAACTTCCTTTCAGGGAAGATGTGAAATTCCTTTCAATAGCAAGGAATTCAAGGTATTTTTCTTTGTTCACTCTAATAGAATAAAACTCCATGAGGTAGAATAAGATTATCATTATTCACCCATCTATGTGATACACTGAATGATCAACTATCAGTTTACTATTTAAATAACAAACAGTTACTGAATATCTATTATCCTCTATATTCCAGGTCCCAAACCTCATGTTAATGTCATGGGGGATAAAAAAATGTCTACCTGACATGACAATGGAACTCAAGAAGCTCAATGAAAGAGACATATTATTATAGTGAAAGAGACATATTCATAAGCAACTGCTTTAAGAAATTAAGATAAGTCTCATGAAAGAGATACAAAATTCTCAGAGGAAGGAGAACTCATTTCCAGCTCAGGTTAAGAAAAGTTTAAATAGGATGGAATATTTGGAAAGAGTCTTGATAGAAAAATGTAGAAGGAAGTGCATTCTGGATAGAGGAAACAGCTAGAGCAGACACGTTAAAAATCCCAATACACAGTCAGGTCAAAATGATGGAATGACAAGTAACTCAATGTGGCAGAAATGTATGCTATAGTTAAACTGAGAAATGTTATGTAGGGTTGGGGAAGTAAAAACAGGGAGATCATAAAGCAGTAATTAACAAACTTTAGTGTGTTGAAGAATCATTTGAAGACTGCTTAAAAATGTAAATTCCTAAGCCACAGGAAATCCTTGAAAATCTAAGATGATTCCCAGCACCGTGGGTGATTCTGATGAAGGTAATTCTTTTTTAAGATATTTATCTATCTATTTATATATTTGAGAGAGTGGGAGCTTGCACACATGCAAGGAAGAAGGAGAGAGAATCTTCAGCAGGCTTCATCCCCAGTGTGGAGTCCAATAAGGGGAGGCTTGATCGCACAACCGGAAGATCATCATCTGAACTGAAATCAAGAGTCAGACCCTTAACTGACTGAGCCACCCAGGTGCCCTCTGACATAGGTAATTCTAAGACTATATATTTTGAGAAATAATCATAGAAGACTTTTAACACTAGGCTAAGCAGTTTGACTTTTATTTGGTAAGAAACAACCAAAAGCTTCTGAACAGGGAAACATGATAAAAGCTATGCTTAGGAGTCAATCTGGTAGAAGAAGGATAGACTGGAAAAGAGAGAGAATCTACTGCACGGTCCTTACCGAGAGGTGATTAAGGATTCATAGATGATCCTAATGGGTCACTGGGAGATTTGGAAGTAAAGAGATGAGAAGATTTTTCAGATGATATATTTAATTATGGTCCTATTAAAGAGTGAAACATAAATTGAGATTTCAAGAAGAAATAAGAAGAAAAAATATATAGATTCAAAGTCAAAAAGAAGTGAAAACAGAAGTTGAGGAAAAGATGAGCTCACCAAGAACACAGTTTTAAACAAAGAAAGAAGGGCAAAATCTTAGGAACAATTCCATTTAATAAGTGGAATGATAAAAGCACCGGTGGGGCGCCTGGGTGGCTCAGTCGGTTAAGCGTCTGACTTCGGCCCAGGTCATGATCTCACAGTTCCTGGGTTAGAGCCCTGCATCCGGCTCTGTGCTGACAGCTCAGAATCTGGAGACTGCTTTGGATTTTGTGTCTCCCTCTGTCTCTGCCCTTCTCCCACTCACACTCTGTCTCTTTTTCAAAAATAAATAAACATTGAATTTTTTTTTTTTTAAAGCACTGGTATAGGAAGGAAAGAAGGGATAACCAGAGGTAGGAGAATGAAGATATCCAAGAGATGACAGTTCCCCAGTGGCTAAGACAGGGAAGAATTATGAAAAGAGAAAGAAGGATAGTGTAAAATACCACAGAAATACCAGGGAAGATGAGAAGTGAAAAAAAGGTCGGAAGAGTTTATCATCAGTTGGTATTTAAAAGAAAGTTTCAGTGGAATGATGACAAGATCCAGTTTGCAAGTGGAAAATGGAAGAAGCACGTAGCTATTACTCTTAAGAAGTTGGCAGTACAAAGAAGAGAAATATCATGTGAGAAGTAAGGTAAAAAAGAAATATTTCTTAGGAAAAAACCTAAGCATATTCATAAGAAAAAAGAAAAGCCAGTGAACAAACACTAAGGATACAAAGAAAACAAAAGAAACAAGGGGTGCCTGGCTGGCTCAGTTGGTAGAGCATATAACTCTTAATCTCAGGGTTGTACACTCGAGCCCCACATTGGATGTAGAGATTACTTTAAAAAAGTAAAATAATTGTTTTAAATGGGGCACCTGACGGGTTCAGTCAGTATAGCATGCAAGTCTTGATCTTGGGGTTGTGAGTTGGAGCCCCATATTGGGTGTAGATATTATGTAAAAAATAAAATCTTAAAAAAAAAGAAGAAAGGAAACTGATGAAGTTATATTATTGGAGATGGAAAGAAGGTAGAAAAGTTAACTTCAAATAAGTTGAAAGGTAATCTCTTCCTCTAAGATAGAAAGGAAGAGAACTAGGTAAAAAACAAATTCCAAAACAGAGTTTTTAAGGAGAAAAAGTTCAAGGTCTCATCAAGATAACCTGAAGGCTCTCAAAAAGCATAGGAGGTGAAATAAACTTAAAAAAAAAAAAAGTGGGGGGCGGGATGTCTGGGTGGCTCAGTTGGTTAAGTATCTGACTCTTGATTTTGGCTCAGGTCATGATCTCACAGTTCGTGGGTTCAAGCCCCGCATCTGGCTCCGTACTGTTGGCAAAGCTTGCCAACAGTAAGCCTACTTGGGATTCTCTCTCTCCCTCTCTCTCTGCCCCTCCCCTGCATGCTCTCTCTCTCAAAATAAATAAATAAACTTAAAAAAAAAAGCACAGGTAAATTTTCTGTACACAATGAGGATATTGAGGGTTTAGGAAGAGTAGAAATGTTTTCAAAGAGTTAAGGTAAAGAAACTCTACAGGGATCAATAAAAGAAAGGGGTAAAAACTATCCAGTACAATATTGAACTAAAGGTAGAATATCTGAATTTACAGTAGATAAAATTAGCTTGTCTTGAATATATTTAGAGCATTATTATTAGGAAAGCCAAAGCCTATAAGGCAACAGGAGAAGACCTGTCATAATTGGAATTTGGCAAGATGAAGTCTGAGGAACTAGGTAATGAGAGGTCTTCAGAAGTACAACACTGTCAAAATTGCTGAAGGGATTCAAATGAGGGATTAGGCAAGTAAGGTCATAAAGACAGTCTAGGAGCTCAAGAGACTGAAGGAATGCAATAAAAATTGAAAGGTTAAGAAAGAACAAAAGACAAAGGAAACTGTTACTACTGAAGAAAATTTCATAATGTACCTAGCTTTTAGTTTATGGAACACAATGCATTCTTAAAGCATATAGCAACTTGACTTAAAAAAAAAAAAAGATTTCCAAATTTTGAAATAATAGATATAAGTTCAGTGTTGAATCTATTGCTTCCTAGAAAAACCTCTGCGAACTTCAGCTGTAAAAATGTGAAAAAAAACACCTTTATCATATATCTTATATTAGAAAGACCTAACTGCTTCATGATGAGTTATACAGCTTATATGGTTAAAAGATAAAAGAGTATTAAAAACTATTTAAGAAGATATGAAAGTGTGGTGCATAGTGATTTTTATTTTTAACACTTATTTTATACAGATTTATTTTCTCATCATAAAGTTAGTGTAGCAATAAGTATAATAGGGACCGACCTGTTTAATTTTTGTCTACTATCTTATTAATTGGTTTGCTGGGAAAGGTTGAAATAGACCAAACCAAAAAAGTTGTGGGAAATAAAAAGGGTTCAACTTACTTAGGATTAGACTTTTTAAATTTTTTAGTTATTAATTATTAAATATTTGAAAACCAATTCTTATTGCTAAAAAGTTTCTTACCAAAATTTGTCCGGTAATTTGAGTTGTGATTTCTTTGGCATCCAAGACAATTGATGGTGGGAGTGATGACACCTCTGCAGCTTTTAATCCTAAAATTACGTACAATGGGATTTCAATATTGTTACTGTGGGTATTATGTTTACTTTGAGCAGTAATAATCTTTTCTTCACAGCTTTAACCTTCCATTCTGTAGGCATTTCTGAACTACTTAACAATTCTCAAAACTGAGTTTTCCAAAGTTCTGAATGACAATTTCCCAATTTTAGGATATAATTAGTTGTCTGGGAAATATGACAAAGTAGAGGTTCACTTGTTTTTCAACATACTTCTGAGATACCCAGGAAAACATGATAGGGAAAACAAAAGGGATAATTAAAAAACTGAATAATAACATTGGAATTCCAACCACAAATGCAGTTGGTTAATAGAAGATCAAAGGATAGAGCTTTGCAGGGGATAAGAGATAATCCTAGTCACAGAGATAACCTTACAGCTGAATGTTCATCTTTTTAGCATTAAGAGAGAGAGAGATTTCTCAGAAGATATAACTGTAGATGACTAGTCTTCATGTAAATTCAAAGTACAATCTAGTATTCTCCTGTTCCCTGAGCTTAATTTTATTGTATAAGTGCCACATAAACCTTTTACTGTGTGCTAATAGTTTACTGAATATACTACTTAAGAGGCAATAGAAACAACACTAACACATTTACTGAGAAGTTACTAATTCCTGGGCATTATGTTAAGCAGTTCATATTTGATAATTCCTTTAATCTTCATAGGCCCTATATATATAATTATCTCCATTTTAATAGATGAAATTAAGGCCTGTAAAAATATCTGATATAAACTAAGTTATGCAGGTGACTTCCCATTTCAAATAGCAAAACAAAGATGCCTTTTACCACCCCCCCCCTCACAAGGATCACATTCATAGCTAAAATAATTTTAGGGAGATGCCTGGATGGCTTTGTCGGTTAAGCATCAGACTCCTGATTTTGTGTCAGATCATGATCTCAAAGTTGTGAGAATGAGCCCATATTGGGCTCCTGTTGGGTGCTCATGCTGCTTAAGATTCTCTTTCCCAATCTCTCTGCCTGTCCCCCAATCACATGCATGCACTTTCTCTCTCAAAAAATAAAATAAAATAAAATAAAATAAAATAAAATAAAATAAAATAAATAAAATAAAATAAGATAAGATAAGATAAAAAACAAAACAAAATAATTTTAGAAACTTTATATGTATAGGTCAATTGAAAATTTTCTGAATCCATGAGATTTTACGAATGTCACATAATGTTTTAGATAGAAAATATCTAATCAAGTTTATAAATATCATATGGTTTGGTAATAATACATTCTCTTTTAAGACTTTAGATTTAATTATCAAGTTCCCTGCATCTGAAGAAAACAGATGTTACTGAAAAAGTGTGTAAGAAATACACAATCTTCAATTCATTTATAACTTGCAAATATAGGCTACATTACATTTTTCTAAGAATAGAAAAATGAGGCTTTCATGTGTTGTAATTCTACATAGGTACTGATTAATACAAGTTTAAATATAAGCTTGATATATATATAATGTGAGCTTGACATAGAAAATATAGTCTTAGAGAATGTAAGTGTTCAAAAGAATGACAGGAAAAGTTGCTTACATTGACAGCTAAGTAAAGGGGAGAATTATGAGAATATGTAGTGTTTCAATAAATAGATATTATATAGATATACTTTCTATATGCAATACCATAATTTTTTTCTTCTGTAAGTCCCCTAGACAGTTTGTAGGTATACAAGATTGCTTCTTTATTTCTTGAGGTGTTCTTTACATGCTGAACTTCAAAATGCATGTTTTCCACATTAGGATACAGGACCTCTATATGACATAGTTCCAGGAAATGTGTAGCAAATAGTGTAAATGCCTAGAATATGTAACAACAAATATCAGTATTTTCAAAATGAACTAGAAAAAAAAATTGATGCAGAGATGAAACTAATAATGGTCAATTCATTTCAAAATGTTTTGCAAATTTATATTCAATGAAAGAAACATGTTTATTATGTTTACACATTATGTGAATGTTACAATACAGGAAAGACAACAAATCTAAAAATAAGATCCTAAAAAAATATCTGAAGATATTGAAAAGACAAAGTTTATCAGAAATAAAGCTGTTAAGTGAAGTAATCCTTTATTAGAAAAGTAATCTACAAACAAAATCATACCATTTCTCTCAACTTTGAAAAAAACTTTACTTTAAAAGTAGCTTCCCTCCATATAACTATTTTTTGGAAAGTGGAATCAATGGTTTGTCTTAGGTATTCAAAATTACAAAGGTTTTGCATTTTTAGATTTGTACTGTGTTTGAGTTAGGTACTTATAGGAAGGAAAGAAAAGATTGAGAATAATGCTTAAGACAATGATTCTCAAACTTTAGTAACCCCTTGGGGAGCTTATTAAAGATGCAAATTCTCGGGGCGCCTGGGTGGCTCAGTCGGTTAAGCGTCCGACTTCAGCTCAGGTCACGATCTTGCGGTCCGTGAGTTTGAGCCCCGCGTCGGGCTCTGGGTTGATGGCTCAGAGCCTGGAGCCTGCTTCCGATTCTGTGTCTCCCTCTCTCTCTGGCCCTCCACCGTTCATGCTCTGTCTCTCTCTGTCTCAAAAATAAATAAACGTTAAAAAATAAATAAATAAATAAAGATGCAAATTCTTGGTACTTGTCTCCCCCAAATTCTCAATCAGTAGGTGTAATGTGGAATCCCAGGAAACTCTATTTGCCAGAAGTATTTAAGTGATACTGAGGCAGATGGTTCAAGTGACTTACAACCAGCACATGGTTTTCAGCCCTGAATTACTAAACTAGAGATATGATGTTAAGATATTACCCATGGAAAACTATAAATATGTGATTACTGGAAAAATAAAATGTTAAGACATTAAAAAGAAAATATTTGGCTGGCAAATGGCATCAACCATGTAAAAGGGGTTTCAAGAGGTTTATGACAGAAAAATGAAAAAACTCAACTACTAAATAAATCGAAAGAGGCATAAAACAAACCTAATTTATAAAGCAACAGGAAAATATTTAGAAACCCAGTAAACTAGAAGCTAAGGAACATGTTTGTTTATTTATCTTCAAAATTTATTTATCAAACCAACCTATTAAAGTAACTTAGAAAATAATAATTACTTCTAAGCACCTTAAAAGTAAACAGCAATAATTATATTTTTACTAAGTTATTTATACTGGTAAAGGATATTATTATGGACTAAATGTCTGTGTCCCCCCTCAAATTCAAATGTTGAAATCAAAACTTCCAGTGTGATGGTGTTAGGAGGTGGAGCCTTTGGGAGGTGATTAGGTTGCGAGGGTAGAGCCCTCATGAATAAGATCAGTGCTGTTTTAAAAGTCACCCCAGATGGGGCGCCTGGGTGGCTCAGTCGGTTAAGCATCCGACTTCAGCTCAGGTCACGATCTTGCGGTCTGTGAGTTCGAGCCCTGCATTGGGCTCTGGGCTGATGGCTCACAGCCTGGAGCCTGCTTCCGATTCTGTGTCTCCCTCTGTCTCTGCCCCTCCCCCGTTCATGCTCTGTCTCTCTCTGTCCCCAAAAAATAAATAAACGTTAAAAAAAAAAAATTTAAATAAAAGTCACTCCAGAGAGCTCTTTTGCCCTCTCTACCATGCAAGGATACAATAAGAACTTGACAGTCTACAACCTGGAAAAAAGGTTCTCCCTACCATACAGAACCCGGATCTCAACATTCTACTTTCCAGAACTGTGAAAAATAAATTTCTGTTGTCTATAGCAGCCCAAACTAAGACAGGTATTCAAAATATTAGTAAAAGCATTATTTTCAGCTGTTACATATCTCAGAAATGGATACTATAATTACTGTTCTCTCAGGAAACAGAACCAACAGGAAATACATGTATCTTCTACTATGTAAGTGTGTATATCAATACTGCATAAAGATTATATATATATATATATATATATATATATACACACACACATATATATGTATATATATGTATGTATGTACATATAATTTGTAGATTATATATACACATATAAAAAGATTTATTATAAAGAATTGGCTCATGTGATTATGGAGGCTGACAAATTCTCAGATCTACCGTCAGCCAACTAGAGATCCAGGAGAGTTGATGGTGTAGTTC
>NW_026057585.1:42510053-42546067 GCF_023721935.1 Panthera uncia
TCTACCGTCAGCCAACTAGAGATCCAGGAGAGTTGATGGTGTAGTTCCTGTCTGAATGCCAGCAGGCTCAAAACCTAAAAAGTGCTGATGTTTCAGTTCAAATATGATGGCAGGAAAGACCTAGTGTTCCAGATTGAAGGCAGTCAGGCAGAAGGAGTTACCTCTTACTCCCAAGAGGGTCAGCCTTTTGGTTCTGTTCAAATCTTCAACTGATTGGATTAGGCCCACCCACATTAGGGAGAGCAATCTGTTTTCCTCAGTCTACCAATTCTCATGTTAATCTTATCCAGAAACACCTTCAGAACAGATACACCCAGAATGATGTTTGACCAAACTGGGCACTCTGTGGTCTAGTCAATTTGACATATAAAATTAACTAACACAAGGCCAGCTCCTGTCAAATTGATACCTATACACCATCTCTTAAAACCATACCTAATCTCCAAATAAAGACAACAACAAGGTCATAACTCCACCTAACATGTTTCAACTATCCTGCATACAAGAGAATGTACCAATCCCTTCCCCTAAGGGGACATAAAGTCCTTGAGTGACGTTTACTCTTCTCCTTGATATCTTGTAAGTTAAATACTATTGACATAAAAGTAATAATAGTTAAACATACTGATATAAATTCAGTACATCTTATGTCACATGATAAGGGAATAAGAGAGGAAAGAAAACAAATACATACAAATTCATAACAAAATAAGGAAGAAATACTCATTATTCATGACAATTACAGTCCTCATCTGTAACTGGTCACATGCTCATAGTTGGTAACTACCTTCTTCCACTATATATTTCGTATTCCCTTTGCCTTCAGCAAGCACCTCAGCTGGTCATGGTTCTTTACCTGATGGAATGGCCTAAACCTTCACTCCTAAAGGATCTGGGCCATTAGAAGTCATGCCAGGATTGCGTTGCTGTAGTTTTCAATTGACATTAATCACAAGGAATGCTAATACCAAGACCCCTTAGGGATCTCCTGTATTCCAGAATTATTCTTTCTTACCTCCATTATGGATTGGTAATCCAATTTCCCACTGGAAGTCAGGATCAGTCACTACAGCCTGTGCAGTACCTCCCTTCTTTGCCTATTGATTCAGAGGCATGAAGAGCCCAGAGTGGCTTGGTGGCAGTCTTAACTTTCAGTGGAATGAAATCATTGTTGTGTGTTTGTGGAAGCATTTCTCCCTTTGGAACTAAGCTCTCTAGGCCAGTAGTGCATAAGGTCCAGAGGACAGGAGGCAAACATCTTGCAAGCAGGTCACCAGGGGTAATAGTTGAGTGGTGCTACTCCCATTTCCATTTCTTAATTCTTAGACCCATGAATCCTGGCTCTAGGAAAAACAGCACCATATAATGGGTGCTGATTCAGAGCATATACAAGTTTCTAGAAAACCTTGCCCAGCCATGCTTGCATGGCTATAATTACTGTTCTCTCAGGAAACAGAACCAACAGGAAATACTCAATAGTCTTCAAAAGGCCATTCCACCATTCTATCAAGCCAGTTGCTCAGGATTGTAGGGAACATGATAAAACCAGTGAATTCCATGAGCAAAAGGCCATTGCTGCACTTTGATATGAAGTGAATTCCTTGATCAGAAACAATTCTGTGTGAAATACCACAATGGTGGATAAAGCATTAAGTTCACGGGTAATAGTTTCAGCAGAAACAATATGTGCAGGAAAGGAAAATCTATATTTAAAGTGTCTAGTCATTAGTAAGAACAAATTGCTGTTCCATTCATGATGGAAGCAGTCCAATGTAATCAACTTGCCACTAGGCAGCTGGCTGATCACCTCAGGGAATGGTGCCATTGGAGGCTCACTGTTGGTCTCTGCTGCAGGCAGATTGGGGACTCAGCAACAGTTGTAGCCAGGTCAGCCATGGTGAGTGGAAATCTGTTACTGAGTCCATGTATAGTCTCCATCCATGCCACCATGGCCACTTTGTTCATGAGTTCATTGGATGATGGCAGGGGTAACTGGGGAAAGAGGCCAATTGGTATCCACAGAACGGGTCATCCTTTCCACTTGATTATTAAAATCCTCCTCTGCTGAGGCCACCCTTACACTATGGATGACTAGTGCTCTCTACTACTAGAAATAGAGTCCTTAGTATCTTTAAATCTAATCAGATTAGAAGTGAGGTGGGGGCACCACAGTGCAGGGACCTGAACACTAAGAGGATCCTTGTGGCTCTGGGGCCTATACACAGTACCAGGCAAGCTGCTTCAACCACATGAAGATGGGCTTTGTGACAGGCTATGCAGTGGGCATGGCAGCCAGGGTACTCTTCAATATTTCTTCCTGTCTCAGGATTGGAATGTGAAATTGGTTGCTGATGAGCAGCATCAGGAAAACCATCATGCAGAGTGGTGGCACCTTTAGCATATCCATGGCCATCGGTATGGGCATCCAATACTAATCTGGACCATGGTTGCCCACTACATCTACCCCTTCCCATCAGTCCCAGCCCATGTATATAATAAAACAAAAGTCTTTGAGTAAAATAAATAAAATAAATCTAATCAGATCAGAGAGTCAATTCCAGAAACTCCAGAACCAATTCAGAAAATCCGTCCTTAAAATTCCTCTAGAACCACTTCAATATCAAAATCTGAATCAAAACCACACTCAGATACCACCTCACGCCAGTCAGAGTGGCTAAAATGAACAAATCAGGAGACTATAGATGCCGGTGAGGATGTGGAGAAACGGGAACCCTCTTGCACTGCTGGTGGGAATGCAAACTGATGCAGCCGCTCTGGAAAACAGTGTGGAGGTTCCTCAAAAAATTAAAAACAGATCTACCCTATGACCCAGAAATAGCACTTCTAGGAATTTACCCAAGGGATACAGGAGTAGAGGCATGATGCATAGGGGCACTTGTACCCCAATGTTTATAGCAGTACTTTCAACAATAGCCAAATTATGGAAAGCACCTAAATGTCCATCAACTGACAAATGGATAAAGAAGATGTGGTTTATATACACAATGGAATACTACTTGGCAATGGGAAAGAATAGAATCTGGCCATTTGTAGCAATGTGGATGGAACTTGAGAGTGTTATGCTAAGTGAAATAAATCATACAGAGAAAGACAGATACCATATGTTTTCACTCTTATGTGGACCCTGAGAAACTTAACAGAAGACCATGGGGGAGGGGAAGGAAAAAAAAAAAGTTAGAGAGGGAGGGAGCCAAACTATAAGAGACTCTTAAAAACTGAGAACAATCTGAGGGTTGATGGGGGGTGAGAGGGAGGGGCGGGTGGGTGATGGGCATTGAGGAGGGCACCTGTTGGGATGAGCACTGGGTGTTGTATGGAAACCAATTTGACAATAAATTTCACATTAAAAAAAATCTGTAAGTCAGGGTTCTCCAGAAAAACAAAATTAATAGGGTGTGTGTGTGGGGCGGGGGGGGGGTTGTGTAGAGGGAGGGAGGAAGAAGGAGAGAGACTGATTGACTGATTTACTATTAGGAATTGGCTCATATGATTATGGACACTGATAACTCCCCAGGTCTGCAATCAGCAAGTTGGAGACCCAAGAGAGGTGACTGTGTAGTTCTAGTCTGAATCTAAAGGCCTCAGAACCAAACTTCTGCCAACTTGAGCCAAATGCTGGCAGACTCAAGATCCAAAATGAGCTGATGTTTCAATTCTACTCCAGAGTCAGGAAAAAATGACTCTAGATTAAAGGCAGTCAGGCAGGAATTAACCTCTCACTCCCAGAAAAGTCAGCCTTTTTGTTCTATTCAGGTCTTCAACTGGACCCCACTCAAAACTGATTAGATGGAGCCACCCATACTAGGGAGGGCAATCTGCTTTACTCAGTCTACCAGTTTAAATACAAATCTCATCCAGAAACCCTCACAGATACACCCAAAATACTGTTTGACCAAATGTCCTGTACTCTGTAGCCCAGTCAGGTTGATGTATAAAATTAACCATCACAGATACTAACTAGCTTTTAATCCTAACAAGTAATGCATATATCTTATTTATATGAGAAATTCTGATCGACCAACACAGATTCAGTTTTACAAACACTACTGTTCTCTATTAATATTACTTCTGATTTATCATATACCCTTCAAGTATAAAATAAGATTTTTCTCATTCTACATAATAAATCATTATGGAATCTCATTTAAGGAAAAGAACATCACTGGGGCGCCTGGGTGGCTCAGTTGGTTAAGCGGCCGACTTCGGCTCAGGTCACGATCTCGCGGTCCATGAGTTCGAGCCCCGCGTCGGGCTCTGTGCTGACAGCTCAGAGCCTGGAGCCCATTTCAGATTCTGTGTCTCCCTCTCTCTGACCCTCCCCTGTTCATGCTCTCTCTCTGTCTCAAAAATAAATAAACGTTAAAAAAAAATTAAAAAAAAAAAAAAAGGAAAAGAACATCATTTTAGGGATATTTCAAGGAACTTTAAATATGGAAAAGTATTTTTAAGTTTTTTCATATCCATATATATTTTGATATTTTACATATTAGCTTAATAACAGAGATTTTTAAAAACTTGTTTTCTTTAAAGGAATGAAATTTTAGTTGGGTAAGTAAAATAAATTTACCATAAAATGACCTCAGACGCCTAGTTTTTCACTTCATGTTATGACATCCTAGTCAATGTTACTACACACAGAGACAATTATTGAAATGCTTTCATGTTTTGCTATTTAATTTGATTATAGCCAAGTGACTAGTTTTAATATTATTTGTATTTCTTGATTTCCTCCTTTCTACACCATGATTATCATACTAGCTATTCTGCTTCCATCAGAAATGAAATAATAAAAATATAAATGCTATGGTATGCTTTTACCACCTAAAATTGTTTAAAGAGCTTTCTATAGGTGTCTGTAAAATCCATTCATGATAAATATATAAAGGATACATCAAAAAAGGACTAAGAATTAATACACTTAAAAGAGATAGAGAATACCTTTAAACTCAGCAGATATTCACAAACAGCATAACAAATGCCAATACCTTCTTCTGTATTAGTACCTCTGCCAAGCTCATCAATTAATATGAGTGATTTGTTATTAGCATTATGTAGAATGTATGCTATCTGGAAAATATAATTTTAATGTTATTCATTGTAACCAAACAGCTGTCACTACCATTTAAAAAAAATGAGGAAAAATCCAGTCTCTAATAATTCATCCAAAACATATTTTTATAAAGATATCCTGCTAGGCAGAAACTAACACATTGCTTTTATTCTAAAAATCTCATGACTAATAATTTCAATAGAATAACTGATATATACATAAACAGACATGCATGTGTGCATGAGACAACAGAGAGTAAATAACCATTATCTAAAATATTGATGTTTTAGATACAGTGAAGTAAAACTAAGCAATGAATTAAATATCTAAATAAAGCACAAAGATGGTCATTTTCTTCTCCACAAATGACTAATCAATTGTCATAACATACTCAAAACTATTTCTCAAGTTTATTTTAACACGTCTCTAGAGAGTAAAGAGAGAAAAATTAAAGAGAAAGTATCCAAGCCCATTGATTCCTATTTAAACCAATTTAAATACATGCTCAACAAGGACTAATACTCTCAACTGAAGAGTATTAATCTCTTTCTCAAAAAATAGAATTCCATCCACATTATGTCCTGACACAAAAGTAAATTTCATGGCCATTTTACCTTTCTATTAAGGCTAAGCTTCTTGAGAGCTAGGACCATTTAAAAATACACCTCAAGCACCTAGTATATTGCTATATTCTCCCACAGATACTCAATACATACTAAATAATTACGTAAAAGTCATACACAGTGTCATAAATAATAACCATTCTCCCCCAATCTACAAAAAGTTATCTAACTCTACAGTGGTCCATTAATTTCTACCTACTTAAGATAGCCCAAAAACTATACTGAATTCCTTTAGCCCTTCAAGTCTATTTGACATCTGGCTCAGATCAGAAAAAGGTGAGGACACACAGATTTTTACAGAAAGTGAAAATTCTAAAGGGGCATACACGATGGTGATTTTTAAAAGCATCCAATCATCTTTTATTTTAAAATCAAGCCTAGCAGGAATGATAGATACTATGCAAAATGGTCTTGAATAGGTCACTGTTTTCTGAAAAGTCTTTTATATATTCCATGTAAAAATATGAAAGCATGTTTTTTGTTCAATAATACTAGCTTTTTCTCTAGAAAGTGTATTTTTCAGTAAAACCTCTTCCATTTCCACATAAGACAGAAAGTAGGAAGCTGCTGTCTTTGACTGCCCTCTGTCTCTTGTAGAGGAGTATAAGCACATCTGCATGTTTTAGTATAAGGATAGTTTCTTACATAAAAATTGGTCATTAGTGGAAGAATTTAATATGAGTTTAACATAAGAAAAGTTTAGTTTAGGTACCTCTTTCATTTCCTTCATGAATGTTGATGAATTTGTTTCAATATCGTCATCAGTACTGATTCTTGTAAAAATCTGTTCAGCAATTCTAAAGGAAGAATATTCTGCTGGAACATATGATCCTGTAAAATAGAAGGTCAAAGTCAATTGAAATGTTTTAAAATATAAGTACTAATATTTTTCACTTTTCACCAACTCATTACTTATTAGCTGATCTAAGGATTACGTAGTAGAAAGATCACTGGATGTAGAGTTAGATGACATGGTCCCAGCTCTGTCACTTATCATGTATCTTTGGGCACCAATTAGACTCTCCCAGTCTCATCTTTCTCATATATAAATGGAAATATTTGCCCTTACTATTGCACATAGTTATTTGGAAGTTAAATAATATAGCATAAATTCAAGTACATTAGAAATATTATAAACTTGAGCACCTGGGTGGCTCAGTTAAGCCTCTGACTCTTGATTTTGCCTAAGATAATGATCTCACCATTCTTGAGTTTGAGCCCTGTGTTGGGCTCTTTGCTGACAGTGTAGAGCCTATTTCGGATTCTCTCTCTCTTCCTCACTCTCTGTCCCACTCTCTTGCTCTCAAAGTAAATAAACTTAAAAAATACATTGACTTTGGGGCGCCTGGGTGGCGCAGTCGGTTAAGCGTCCCGACTTCAGCCAGGTCACGATCTCACGGTCCGTGAGTTCGAGCCCTGCGTCAGGCTCTGGGCTGATGGCTCGGAGCCTGGAGCCTGTTTCCGATTCTGTGTCTCCCTCTCTCTCTGCCCCTCCCCCGTTCATGCTCTGTCTCTCTCTGTCCCAAAAATAAATAAAAAACGTTGAAAAAAAAATTAAAAAAAAAATACATTGACTTTAAAAAAAAGAAATATTATAAGCCTCATAAAAATTTTAATATAGTTAGATGAAAAACATTCAAAATATGAAAATTTGAAGGAAATGCTTATGAAGCCTGAATTGATATAACTGTTACAGAAAGATGTATAAGGAAATATCTGTTATTAGAAATGTATAGAAATACCCAGAATCAGAATGAAAGCAAAACATTTAATTTTTTAAAAGTTTTCATCCATGAGACTATTTCTGCCTGAGAAGTTATCATACTAACTAATCTAAAATATTCACCCTTTGAAAGCAAATCAATCTGATTAATGCACCTATCTCTGTACAGAATGAGACATAAAAGGCATTCCAAAAGCATAAGAGGATGAAAATATACAATGGGAAAAGTAGTAAGCATATAGAACAAAATGGTGAAATAATGGGAGTGAAGAAACAAAACCCTGATTGTTTGAGGACTTAAAGCCAAGATAAGGATGAAGAATAGGATTATTCTCTAAGGAAAAATGACCAGCAGGAAAAGAAAGCATAAGTCAGGATAATACTACTAAAAATAAAAGTAACAATAACAATAGTGATTATAATGATCACACCTGAGAAAATAGATCTCTTAAATACAGCTTAGTCATAGGATTTCCGGAAGGATCAAGTGGGAAAATAAATGTGAAAGCCCCAAGTGGAGAATACAGCATATACAGAATACATCTGTACTTTCTCCTCTTAGTTCATTTGTATTTACCTTTACCAAAAAGGCTTTCTACATTTTTCTATCTAATTTATTACAGAAGCTCCCAGCTGATATTTTGCTTCTGGTCTGGCTCTCATCTAACCATACATCAGTCAGAGTGATCTATCCAAAGTCAAATCCAACCAGGCCATTCTCTTGTTTAAATTTCAAAAGCTCCCTATAGATTTCTGGGTAAAGTTCAATCTCCTCAGTGAAATACTTAAGGCCCTTCATGATCTGGCTCCTGCCCATGTCTTTGGCTTTGTATCCTACTACTACTCACAGCTACTCTTTGCTCTCCAAAGGAATTACAAAACCTCTTGTACTTCCTTGGGCATACCATACTGTTTTTATAACATGTTCTTACTGTGTCTGGAAAGTCTCTTTCTTTCTCACACCCTTACCTTATGTCCATCATATTTTATACACATTATTTCACTTAATCACTACAACAACTCTTAGAATTAGATACTATTATAATTTTCACTTACAGATAGGAAAACTAAGGAAGTTAAGTAATTTTCCTAAGATCACAGAGCTAGTAACTAGACAAGCTAGGTCTAGCTCCAAAGCCTATGTTCTTCATCTCCATGCCTTTCAAGTTCTACTATTTCCTTTACAATCAGATTATGTGAGATACTATATATACTTCTAGGTATCTTAGAGGTTTAAAATGAGTGACAAGTAGAATGATTTTCTTCTAATATTTGATAGGCTATTATCAAAAGAGACTAGGTTATTCTATGATACATAGAAGAATTAGGACTAATGAGTAGAAGTTATAGAAAGTCAGATTTCAATTCAGTATAATGAACGCTCTACAATTAGAGAGACCCAGCGATTGCATACTCTGTTCTTTTAAAAGGACAGAGCTCCTCACAAATACAAGCAAGATTATTATGTCACATATGAATCAGAACAAGATTAGCTAAGATGTCCTTTTCAATCCAATGAAACCATAAACCAAATAAAATATTTACTCTTCATTCACTCATATCTGATTTTCTTTCCCAGTAATAAGGGTAAATCAGTACTGTATCACCAATATTATTATTGCTGTATTCCCCTTACAATTCATTACATTAGGCCAGGGTTTATCAACCACCACACTACTAACATCTTGGGCTGGATAATTTTTCTGAGGTCTATCAAGGGTTGGGAGGAGGGTGGGGAGAAGACTGTTTTGCGCATTGTAAGATGTTCAGCAACATCCCTGGACTCTACACTCCTCTCAGCTGTGACAATCAAAAATGTATCCAGATTGCCAAATTTGTGGGAGTGAGGGCTGGGGGGAGGCAAAATCATCCCTGATTGAGAACCACTGCATTAGGGCAAATCATCTCATTTCGGATTCATAGAGTTCTCAAGGAAACCTAGTTTTCAGAGCTAAGTTGTGCCTCTACACCAAGAAATACATGACAATATTGGGCTAATGACAGCCATTTATATGCATGTGTGTGCACACATGTGTTAATGTATCAACTGCTGTGCCCAAGTTACTGGTAGCCCTTAATTAAGTAAAAGAGGTTTCTCTCCCCAGTGTTATAATTTGGTAAAAATCTTACATGAGTTATTAAAGGCAGCAGCTTATCCTACTTATTTCACTTTTTCACAACAAAGCTCGGTTTTCAATCAGAAATAATGATATGATTCAGTTTAGTAATAATTGATACAACATTAATAGTTACAGTAAGGTAGTTTTGACTTGTTACATCCAACAAAATTTTTAGTACAGTACAATCCAAACTGGATGGAGCTTAACCAATACCAAATAGCAAAAGTTATAGTCTACATAGTAGACACATATACTTTTAAGTAAGAAAACCTCCTCCAAACTTCCTTGGGTTAATTAGGCACCTGGATCTAAAATACCAGGCACAAGGCATTTTAAATGAGGAGCAGAACTGGTAAGTATAAAGCAAAGCCATAACTTACCAATCTGGGCCATAATCTGACAAAGAGCAATCTGTTTTAAATATGTGGATTTCCCACTCATATTAGGTCCAGTTATGATCAAAAAATTACTTCCTTCTGTAATAAAGGTATTGTTGGCAATAGGTTTTTCCACAGATATTTTTTCAAGAATGGGATGCCAGCCCTGTTTGATTGCTAAAGTATCGGTAAATTCTGGCCGAACTGAAAAAACAAACAAAAAAAAGAATTGTAAGATTAATATATTTAATGGCCTGTGGTGTTGTACATGGGACTTTACTAGGGTCAATTTGGGACAATAACATTAAGATATTATTTTACCCTAATCTCTACCTAAATCCCTCTAGATTATAATAGACACATTCTAATCACCATCACAACTTTTATTCATTTCCAGGGAACTGTAGGATTTAGTTCCTTATCATTGTCCTGGGCTCTAAAACAGTTCATAACATTTTCAAATTTGTGTAGAATAAAGAGTCAACTAGCCATTGATGACACTTTTAAAATAACAATTAATCACCAGTACTACAAAATTGCACATTTACTTAATTCCCACCTTCAGCATTATTTCAAATTTGGCATGCTTAGCTTTTGAAGTGGGGTATGAATATAGAGTAAAACCAAATATAAAAATAATTTTATGTCCAAACCTTTATAGAAGTTTTGCCTAAAAAGAATACTCAGATAATAGTCAAAACAGACATAAAATATATTGTTAATTTATAGAAACAAATAGTGATGAGGACTCCATGAATACCTTCCAAGGTAAAGGGAGAAAAAAAAGGGTTTGGGGACAAGTAAACACTAAAATCCTATGTGCCTCTAGAGGAAACACATGGATAAACTCAAAAGTATTCATTATAAAAGGAGGTTGGTTAGAAAATAATTTTTAAACTATTTCAAAAGCATTTTAACACCCAAAGTCATTATTTATAGGTTTGAGTTTCAGGATGATCCCTCTCAAATTAAAATGGGGCAACATCAAATATCTTAATAGTTAAGAAAACTATTATTAAAATAGTTAAGTTAAGGTTTTGACTCCAAAGGAGATCTAACAGACCGAAAAGCTCTGACTTATAAAATACCAATTGAGGGCGCCTGGGTGGCTCGGTCAGTTAAGCCTCCAACTCTTGATTTCAGCTCAGGTTATGATCTTACATTTCATGGGATCAAGCCCCACATCAGGCTCCATGCTAATAGCATGAAGCCTGCTTGGATTCTCTGTCTCTGCCCCTGCACTGCACTGGTGCATTCATGCACACTTTTTTTCTCTCAAAATAAATAAATACCTTAAAGAAAGGGAGAGAGAGAAAATAAAAAAAGCAATTGAAAAAGTTAACATTTCCATAAGAAATATAAAAATATGAAACAACTTTGTAAGATACTTATTTCCCATCAAAAACTAAGTGGCATAAGTACTTGAGAAATGTTACTGGTGATTTTAACTAGAAATTCAAAGTTATTAATGATACTAAGTCCACAATTATTCAACCTTAATTATCCCATACTAGTTCTACAAATTTCTATACCGGATTATAGTTACTACTGGTAAGCTGGATAAGAAATTTCAAGGGGTTAATTTGAAGTCTTCATTTAATATTAGAAAATGACTTAACACTTATATTCAAGGCTTGTGTACAGACTTGGGATACAAAAATATATGGCATAACTCCTGATCTTGAGATGCTCACATCTACGGAACTAGTTCAGAAAATATTCACTTTGGAGATTCATTTCCCTCGTCCATGTCACACTCCTTCCAATTAGTCTTCAGATTTGCACTTTATCAGTTTGGATCATTGTAATTTCTACCAAGAAGGCAGCTTTTCGATCTTTCCTATTTGGGGAACCTTCAAGTTTCTTGTAGTATTTTCTTTTTCATTTATCAATTTCTCAGTAAACAATTTTCCAACTTTTAAAATGAATTTCAAGGGTAAATTTACTTTATTTTGAGTCTTAGTCTAAGACCACAGGCAAGAGACTACATTTCAGGTAAAAAAAAAAAAAGTACAACATTCATAATTGTTATATAAAATTGCTTGAAAGGAATACAAATTTCAGTATGCAACATATTTATCCCAAAGAAAGTAACCTACCATAGTCAGAAAGAGTGCAGGCATGAGCAAATGACAGTAGCATATCCAGCATTGACACAGTGTCAGATAGTTTATATAAGCAATGAATATGTTCATAAATCTCACTAAGCAATTTGCACACTATCCTGAAAGAATATGTTTGGTAAGTCAGGTAATGCTTTTAAAAAGGGACATACAATATAATTGTAAAACAATAAATTCATTGCTAACATAACATTCACAGTTCAGTTGTACAATAGGTAAAGTCTATTGTTCTTTTGCCTCATTTTAGAAATTAAGAAATTGAAGTTCCTTGAGTTCACAGCACTACGCAAGAATGCATCTTCTGTGGGCACCTGGTGGCTCAGTCTACAAGAGTCAGCTATAAGAGTAGTTTTAACTCTTGATTTCAGCTCAGGTCATGATCCCACTGTTTGTGTGATCGAGCCCCATGTCAGTGCCTACTTGGGATTCTTTCTTCTCTCTGTCCCTCTCCTGTTTGTGCTTGTTCTCTGTCTCTCAAAAATAAATAAACAGTTTTAAAATGTTCAAAAAAAGAATGCATCTTCTGGTGGATTAACACTATGTTTTTGAAATTATTGGTTATTACATATGAATAAAATGAATTTTTATTAATAAAATTATTTTTATAGTCAAACAAGCCCTCACTATACAACAACAGATCCCACCTGTTAATAATTTTGTGTTCTTGCAAATGTGAAATTCAACACAAAAGTTACATATTTTCCCCTCTCTCTCTCTCGCCACCCCCGCCAACATACACACACCCTAACAACATAATTATTTAAGCTTTTATATGGGAAAGTTATTATACTGTGATATAATATACAAGGTTTTCCTTGGAGGGCATAACTGGCTCAGTTGGTAGAACATGTGACTCTTGGTGTCAGGGTTGTGAGATCATGCCTCATGTTGGGTGTAGAGATTACTTAAAAAAAAAAAAAAAAGTTTTTCCCTTACAAGAAGAAATATGCTCCCCAAAGCTACTATATCCATAATTTCTGTGCTCTATGCCCTAAAATTGTTTTGAAAGTCCAATATTTGTCTTTATCATTTCAGGTCACCAACAATGAGTGGTCAATTTTTTTGCCTCCCTTCCCCATGAATGATCTATTTATTATTTCTATCTGTATTGCTACTGTTTCACAAACAGCAAGAGATTGACACTATTGTGATATATATATGCATGCCATGAGAAGTTGAGGGCTTACATACCATAGGAAAAGAATAAACTGAATCAAGCCCAAGATAAGCCCATGGTGTGTCAAATTCTACATCATGGTGCAATGCATACTACAGAAGTATCAGTTACATATATATATGTATATATGTATATATACGAATCTGATATATATATATGTGTGTGTGTATATATATATATGTGTGTGTATATATATATGTGTGTATATATATGTGTGTGTGTGTGTGTGTGTATATATATATATATATATATGTATTGCAATTAGATTTGCCTGAATCTTCTATGAGGCTGAGTGATCCCAATCACAGTGACAGACTTTAAACGTTTTACTTGTTCTTCCAGGAAATGATCTTTCTTTGCTAACATTCATAATTTTATAATTTTCTGCAATCAGACAAAAAGCCAACTAATGAAATTTATCATAATGCCTCAAATTAACCAATTTAATATTCAAAAATTTCAAATGTGCTTACATATAAGTCATGTGATAGATCTCTCTCAAAGACTCCTGACATCTTTCATTCATTTTAATTAAATCTGTTGATGTAAAGGTATAAGAATTTTTCACCTTAGATATCTGCTAGGAAATGAAAAAACAAATGTCAAGATATGTGTACACTCCTATAAAATAAAACCTACAGATTTTAAACTGTACAGGTATTTAGGTTAATCACATTAACTTTTGCGACAAAGCATCACAAAGAAACTCTCAAATAATGTCTGCAAAAAAGAAAATATCACTTTTAAAGTTAAAGCAGGATTTTTTAACCTAGTCTATTCTGGCACAACTATTTTTACAGGTCTTAAAATTAAAATAGCCATGTAGAAATGTTAAACAGTACATCTTATCACCAAGCAACATGCATGACAGATGTAACTTTCACTCCATCTCTCACCCATCTTAGCCCTTGCCCTACATTTGAACCTCACTCAAGCTCTAACCCCATTACTGTCTCCACCCATTCTTTACTTCATCTATCCCACATTATTTAGTATTACAGTGTTGTATTTAAAAACCCTAGAAGTTAAATGGTTTGTTTTTGCCAAAAGTTACCCCCTGGGAGCAGAGAAAGCAAAATTAGAGTGGGTTAGACTTTCCCAAACTGGTGTATCATGGGGAAGTTAATGTGTATTTAGGAAAAAATATTTTCCTGGTGCAAAAGTTTGGCAATACTGGATTTTAAAAAGTTAAGCAGATTTCTTTACTTCAGGATTTTTAAACCTTTAATAGGCAAATATGCACTAAGAACTACCTAAAACAGGAGATGGTACAATATTTTCCAAATTCCTTTGATCAAAAATATCCTTGGACTTTCTTTTTTTCCTTTTCCTTTTTTATACATACCAAGCTTCCAGAACTGTGGAATGCACTGTTTGGTCTTTCTCAAAAATAAACAAATAAATAAAAAATTTCTACCTCACTCTTAGATTAATATATAACTGTTAGGTGAGTTGACAGGAGTAGAAGCAATATACAGAACATTCAGAAACTTGACATGTAAAATTCAAAGAATGTCTGAAAATATGTAAAATGTAATTCTGCAAAATCAGAAACAACAATTTACTAGCCAAAATGCTAAAATGAACCTTAATAAACTCTGAAGGAAGTTGATTATTGGGAAGGGCTGCACAATCTGTAGTCATCTGGATGAAAAATCCTCGAGCAGAGCTAAAACTTGTCCTTAAAGGAAGACTGTATTTTTCTGCGAGCTGCGAAATCATTCCTAGTGACCAGAAACAGGAAAAACAAAAAGAATTTTAATAAGAAAATTACTCTTTCTGTTTAAAGAAATCACATTTTATTATTATTTTATATATAAATATGAAGGTCTTACTACTCTTAAACTTATATATAAAGATATTTAATGTCTAACATATATTTAAGCATTCTTGTAAGAAAAAAATTGATAGTACAAAGGTAGACATTTTGATAGGTACTTTGGAAGTAAAAAAACTCGAAAAATTAAAATAAAAAATAAAACTATTTTATACTTTCTGTATTAGAATATTAGATTTTTTATTCATTTTATTTATTAACTTTTTTGAAAAGGAAGAGAATCATATAAATTATAACAATCATTATTTCACAGTAAGAAATTCTCTCTACAAAACATATTTTGCAAAACAAAATATTTCAAAAAAATGGGTGATGTGACAAATAAAATTCCTAAAGAATCAAAATCTTCCTATCAACTTCAAACTCACCACAGTTATGTGTATGCATATATATATATATATATACATATATATATATATACACACACACACACATATATATGTGTGTGTGTGTGTATTTTTAATTTAAATCCAAGTTTGTTAACATATAGTGTCATAATGGCTCCAGGAATAGAACTTAGTGATTCATTCTTTACATATAACACCCAGTGTGCATCCCAACAAATGCCCTCCTTAATGTCTATCACCCATTTAGCTCATCCCCACCCACTTCCCTCCAGCAACCCTTAGTTTATTCTCCATATTTAAAAGTCTTTTACAGTTGGCCTCCCTTTCTGTTTTTATATGATTTTTCCTTCCCTTCCCCTATGTTCATTTTTGTTTCTTAAATTCTACATATGAGTGAAATCATATATTTATCTTTCTCTGATCAACCTATTTCGCTTAGCATAATACATTCTAGCTCCATCCACATTGTTGCAAATGGCAGATTTCATTCTTTTTGATTGCCAAGTAATATTCCACCACACACACACACACACACACACACACACACACACACACACACACACTGTACATACCCCATATCTTCATTATCCATTCATCAGTTGATGGACATTTGGGCTCTTTCCATACTTTGGCTATTGTTGATAGCACTGGTATAAACATTGGGGTGCATGTGCCCCTTCAAATCAGCATTTTTGTATCCTTTTGGTAAATACCTAGTAGTGCAATTGCTGGGTCATAGCATGCTCTATTTTTAATTTTTTGAGAAACCTCCATACTATTTTCCAGAGAGGCTGCACCAGTTTGCATTCCCATCAGCAGTGCAAGAGGGTTCCCCTTTGTCCACATCCTTGTCAACATCTGTTATTGCCTGAGTTGTTTATTTTAGCCATTCTAACAGGAGTGAGGTGGTATCTCATTGTGGTTTTGATTTGTATTTCCCTGATGATGAGTGATGTTGAGCATCTTTTAATGTGTCTGTTAGCCATCTGGATTTCTTCTTTAGAAAAGTGTGTGTTCATGTCTTTTGCCCATTTCTTCACTGGATTATTTTTTGAGTGGGGAGTTTTATAAGTTCTTTACAGATTTTGGATACCAACCCTTTATCTGATATGTCATTTGTAAATATCTTCTCCCATTCCATAGGTTACCTTTTAGTTTTGTCGATTGCTTCCTTTGCTATCCAGAAGACTTTTATCTTGATGAGGTCCCAAAAGTTCATTTTTGCTTTTGTTCCCTTGCCTCTGGAGACCTCTGTAGTAAGAAGTTGCTGCAGCCAAGGTCAAAGAGGTCGTTGCTTGTTTTCTCCTCTAGGATTTTGATGGTTTCTTGTCTTACATTTAGGTCTTTCATTCATTTTGAATTTATTTTTGTGTATGGTTTAAGAAAGTGGTCCAAGTTCATTCTTCTGCATGTCAATGTCCAGTTTTCCCAACACTATTTGCTGAAGAGACTTTTTTCCATTCGATACTCTTTCCTGCTTTGTTGAAGATTAGTTGGCCACACATTTGTGGGTACATTTCTGGGTTCTCTAGTCTGTTCCATTGATCTATGTGTCTGTTTTTATGACAGTACTGTACTGTCTTAATGATTACAGCATTGTAATACATCTTGAAGTCCAGGATGGTGATGCCTCCAGGTTTGGTTTTCAACATTACTTTGGCTATTTGGGGCCTTTTCTGGTTCCATACAAATTTTAGAATGACTTGTTCTAGTTCTATGAAGAATACTGGTGTTATTTTGATAGGGATTGCATTGAATGTGTAGATTGCTTTGGACACTATCAACATTTTAACAATATTTGTTCTTCCAACCCATGACCATAGGATGTTTTCCATTTCTTTGTGTCCTCTTCAACTTCTTCTATAAGCCTTCTATAGTTTTCAGCTTTTATCTCTTTGATTAGGTTTATTCCTACATATTGTATGGTGTTCGGTGCAATTGTAAATGGGATCAATTCCTTTATTTCTCTTTCTGCTGCTTCATTATTAGTGTATATAAATGCAACCTATTTCTGTACACTGATTTTATATCCTGTGACTTTGCTAGATTTATATATCAATTTTAGCAGTTTTGGGTGGAATTTTTTGGGTTTTCACATAGAGTATCACATCACCTGCAAATAGCAAAAGTTTGACTTCTTCCTTGCTGCTTTGGATGCATTTTGTTTCTTTGTGTTGCCGGATTGCTGACACTAGGACTTCCAACACTATGTTGAACAACAGTGGTGAGAGTGGACATTCCTGTCATGTTCCTGACCTTAGGGGGAAAGCTCTCAGTTTTTCCATTGAGGATGTTATTAGCAGTGGGTCTTTCGTATATGGCCTTTATGACCTTGAGGTATGTTCCTTTTATCCCTGCTTTCTTGAGGGTTTTCATCAAGAAAGAGTGCTGTATTTTTTTCAAACGCTTTTTCTGCATCTAGTGAGAGGATCATGTAGTTCTTATCCTTTCTTTCATTAATGTGATGTATCATGTTGATTGATTTGCAGATACTGAACCACCCCTATAGCCCAGGAATAAATCCCACTTGATCATGGTAAATAATTCTTTTAATGTATTGCTAGATTCAGTTTGCTATATCTCGTCGAGAACTTTTGCATCCATGTTCATCAGGGAGATTAGTCTGTAATTCTCCTTTGTGGAGGGGTCTTTGTCTGGTTTTGGAATCAAGGTAATGCTGGGCTCGTATATTTTTAACTTGATGACCATTAATGCTTTGAACATTACTTGTGAAAATTAACATCTTTATTCCTCAAAAATAGTTCCTCCCAACAAATTTCTTGCTCTTCTCAGTCATACAACCACTCTCAGGCTAGAAATTTCAATCAGCACCAATAGCTACATTTCCCTTTACCATGGCTATACCTACTCAATTATTAACTTGTAATTTCTTCCTTCACCTTTTGCATTTCTCTCTCCTCATATACATTGCTATCACTCTAATTTGCTAACTTGTAATAGTTTAAAATGGCCTCCCTGTCTCCATCGCTCCATCCAAACTCCCAGCCTTCAAAGACTAAATTCTGGTACCTTAGTTTTGTCAAGGAATGCCCTATTCCATCCTAACCAATTGCCTTCCTTATCCCTTGAGATTTCCTTAGCTTTTGTCATTTGGTCTGTACCACTACCAGTAGATGGAATTCCTTTCTCGGCTATGCTATCTACTAAAACATTCCCATCCTCTATGCTTCCATATCCAGTCACTCTCTTGACCCCTCTAACTTGTTATATTTTTCTCATATATCTTATACCCTTGTGATATTATATGATCTATGTGGCTGATATACGTATCTCTATGTATACCTATTATACACAAACGTGTGTATGTGTGTGTTTCTTTATTGTCTGTCTCCACTACTATAATATAATCTCCATGAGGACCAGGACTTTGTCTTGTTTACTATGTAGTCCTAGTACCCCGAACAGAATTTTTCTATATTTATAAGAAACTCCACAAATTTGCTTACTGAATTACTGTACTTGCTCAAATGCCACTTCTTCTAGACAAATATAGCTCTTCCTCTGAAACCACTTCATACTGACAGCCTGCACTTTTCATGTAATTTATACACAGTGTTATATGAAGGTAAACAAACATCTCCTGATTTTCAGGTAACTCTAAGTTTGAAGAAAATCTGTATTTAAGTTTGAAGAAAAGAACAGACATATTATAACACTTAAAGATACTTTCATAATCATATTTTAATATATTTTAAATGATAATATGTGTTAGCCTTATCTGTTTTGGTAACAAAAATTTAATTAAAAATATGTATGGCTAGTTATCACCAGCAGAAAAGCACAGCATGTCCTAAAAAGGTTTAATTGCTAAAAAAAACAGAAAAATATGCTGAAGTAACTAAATTACCTGCTATGTCATCTACAATCTCTGTATATGTTCTTCTAGCAATGTCAAGAAATTCATTTATGTTGGATCTCACTGCATAGCACTTCTGAGTCCTCATGTTCAGGCATCCTTTCATGTATCTTGCATCATCATTAATTATGGTTTTAATCTTTTCAAGTATGATTCCAAACCTAAAAAAGAATATTAAAGGCAATTAAGTCAAACAATTATTTTAATTTATAATCTGAGTCACAGTTAATGATATATTTTCTTGAAATAATTTCAAATGTAAGAAGTAATATATTTTCTTGAAATGTGTGAAAAATGTTTTTGAAAATAAAACATACACACATGTAAGTTAGAACTGTGGCTATATCAATTTTAAAATATTTTGTTAATCAAGATCAGTCTTTTAAAGTAACAGGAAGTGGGGGCGCCTGCGTTCGATTTCATCTCAGGTCATGATCTCGCGGTTTGTGAATTTGAGCCCCAGGTCAGGCTCTGTGCTGACAGCTTGGAGCCTGGAGCCTGCTTCAGATTCTATCTCTCTCTCTCTCTCTCTCTCTGCCCCTCCCCCACTCACACTCTGTCTCTCTCTCCTTCAAAAATAAATAAACATTAAAAAAAATAAAAAAAAAATAACAGGAAGCCACCAAGAATAATTCTACAACTGTTAATAAAAAGCTCTCCCAAATTATTTACATTGACTATGCCTATGAGTATAAAATATGTCCACTAAGAACTGTTATTCTGGCTTCATGTTCATTGACTCAATAAACATTTACTTATACCATGTATCAATCAATGTGTCAGGTGCACAGATTCAAAGAAGAATTAAATGCATGGTCCATGCCCTCAGCTGGCAGCACTAAACACATACTGTAAGACAGTGTAACAGAACCTCACAATAATCAGTAATTAACTGCAGTGATCATGCAAACCAAAAGTCTGATAACATCTATTTTCGTAACCTTTTGTTTTACTCTGTTCTGTATTTTATTTGTAATTCTGTTTTATTATTAACTTCAATTTGTGACTCACAAAAGATGTGAATCCTGAATCAATAAAATAACAGTTCTTACTATCACAAGTCTTTTTGGTCAAGAATCAAGGCACCATTGCTAAAAACAATATTAAAATTAAACTGTATTTAGATCTTATTCAACATTTATATCTACTATTTTTTGGTTACATTGGGCCTTTTTGGTTTACAAAAGAATATATTTTCATATTTGCAAGTCTTTCCATGTAGAATGGCTAAAAAAATTATTAAAAGTGTGTATGATTTCAATTTTTAATAACATTCCAATCTTCCATTAACAAAAATACTCAACGTGCTGTTTCCTTATTTATGGGTATTTATAAGATGTAATGTATAATTAGAACTTTGATGAATAGTTTAAAGGTACTGTCAACCAGATTTCAAGTAATTGCTCTATAGATTACAATTAGAGTCTTTAACATCAGTTATGATCAGCAAGAAAGGAGTAATTAGCATGGATATTTTATTAACGGCTGAGTGACAAAGACCTCTTATCTTCTAAGGAACCACAGTAAGCTCTTAATAAAGGTGTGTTACAGTTCTTCAGAGCAATCTGTTAAAAAATAAAATAAAGATAATTAAAAATAATGAATTATGACACTATTCAAACATATCATTTTATATTTGTTTACAACTTTACAGTTTACCAAGGGCTTTCTTGACTTTCTGGCTTCATCTTCTCATGTGTGTACCCATTATAGATATTTTAGGTATGTAGGTGAGGATAAATGGTATCTTTCTTATTTTCAGATAAAGAACACCTGGCTAATAAAGGGGATCTACTGCTTTACTATTATGACTTTAATTTTTCTTATCTGTCAACTAATTGTTAGCATTCAAGTACTTTTTAGAGGTAGATACTTAAATAGCTATCACTGTATATTTATTTATTTTTTTTAAGTTTATTTTTGAGAGGGAGGGCATGTGCACAAGCAGGGGAGGGGCAAAAAGAGACAGAGGGAATCCCAAGCAGGCTCTGCACTGTTAGGGTACAGCTAGATGCCATCGCTGGGCTTGATCTCCCCAATAGTGAGATCCTGGCCTGATGAGAAATCAAGAGTCAGACGCTTAACCGACTGAGCCACCCAGGCACCCACTATCATTGTACATTTAGAGTACTCTACATATAATTCTAAAATCTGCGTTTTAAATATGCATTAAACTAAAAAAGTGCTTTACATATTTATAAATAGAGCAATTTCTCCATTCTTTCTTTTTAATTTTTTTAATGTTTATTTTTGAGAGAGAGAGAGAAAGAGAGAGAGTGTGTGTGTGTGAGTGGGGGAGGGACAGAGAGAGAGAGAGAGACAGAATCTGTTAACAGGCTCCAGGCTCTGAGCTGTCAGTACAGAGCCAGATGCGAGGCTGGAACTTGGGAATGGCGAGATCATGACCTGAGCCGAAGTCACACACTTAACCGACTGAGCTACCCAGGCGCCCCAGAATTCTCCACTATTATATGGAAAAAGCAGGGATCTAATTTTGCTTAATGGAAACTGTAAGTGGTCACTATTTGAATAAACAGAAAAAAGAAGAAAACATAGTTAACCTTTTACCTATTTTAGTTTGCTATAAGGCAATGGCAATAACATTTGCTTATGAATAGAAAATATTTAAATACTTTCAAAAACTGCAAAACTCATAAAAGCATAAAGAAAAACATTTAAATTACTTCTACCATTTTTCCAAATAAATAATCAAAACATGATGGTATATTTCCTGTCACTTCTTCAAATAAAAAATCATTATATCATTGCATACTCCTTTTCTCCCCTACTTAATACTGCATCACAAGCATTAGAAACTTTTAATAAGGGGCACCTGGGTGGCTCAGTTGGTTAAGGGCCAACTTCAGCTCAGGTCATGATCTCAGGTTATGAGTTCGAGCCCCACGTCAGGGTCTGTGCTGGGGTCTTCCTTTCTCTCTGCCCCTCCCCTGCTCATATTCTGTCTCTCTCTCTCAAAAATAAATGTTAAAAAAAGAGAAACTTTTAATAGTATAAATTTTTAATAAGTCATATTTCATCCTCTAGAAAAGTCTCTTCCCTTAATTCTGGAGTTGTATGCTACTTATAATTTCTCACTAATATAAATAATGCTACAATGACCATAACTGGGCATAAATCTTGGTCAGTATTTCTTAGGAGTTCTGTTGCACAGATTTCTAGTAGTATAACAGCATCAAAAGATAGATGTTGAAAAACTTCCTTGTGAAGTATGTACAATTTGTACTCCTACCAGCTGTCTATGAAGCTGTATGTTTTACTATTCTCTCATTAGCAGTAAGTTGCATCCATTAAAGGAAAAATAAACCTTTGTTTTTTTGATATATAAAAAATGACTTTAATTTGTATTTCTTTGACTAATATTGAGGTTGAATATTTTTGGTACTATTTATTAACCCCTTTGATTTCCATTTTAGGAGCATTTTGCATATTTCTATTGGTATTCCAGTATTCTCTAATGAAATTACATGAGTTTTATGACAGAAAGTAATATTTTGTCTGTTATAAATTTTTCCTATTTTTACATCATGAAAAGTTTTTATTTTTTTTTAAATATGAAATTTATTGTTAAATTGGTTTCCATACAACACCCAGTGCTCATCCCAACAGGTGCCCCCCTCAATACCCATCACCCACCCTCCCCTCCCTCCTACCCCCCAACAACCTTCAGTTGGTTCTCAGTTTTTAAGAGTCTCTTATGATTTGCCTCCCTCTCTAACTTTTTTTTTCTCCTTCCCCACCCCCATTGTCTTCTGTTAAGTTTCTCAGGATCCACATAAGAGTGAACACATATGGTATCTGTCTTTCTCTGCCTGGCTTATTTCACTTAGCATATCACTCTCCAGTTCCATCCACGTTGCTACAAAAGGCTATATTTCATTCTTTCTCATTGCCACATAGTATTCCATTGTGTATATAAACCACAATTTCTTTATCCGTTCATCAGTTGATAGACATTTAGGTGCTTTCCATAATTTGGCTATTGTTGAAAGTGCTGCTATAAACATTGGGGTACAAGTGCCCCTATGCATCAGCACTCCTGTATCCCTTGGGTCAATTCCTAGCAGTGCTATTGCTGGGTCATAGGGTAGATCTATTTTGAATTTTTTGAGGAGCCTCCATGCTGTTTTCCAGAGCGGCTACACCAATTTGCATTCCCCCCAACAGTGCAAGAGGGTTCCCATTTCTCCACATCCTCTCCAGCATCTATAGTCTCCTGTTTTGTTCATTTTAGCCACTCTGACTGGCATGAGGTGATATCTCAGTGTGGTTTTGATTTATATTTCCCTGATGAGGAGTAATGTTGAGCATCTTTTCATGTGCCTGTTGGCCACCTCGATGTCTTCTTTAGAGAAGTGTCTATTCATGTCTTCTCCCCATTTCTTCACTGGATTATTTGTTTTTCGGGTGTGGAGTTTGGTGAGCTCTTTATAGATTTTGGATACTAGCCCTTTGTCCCATATGTCATTTGCAAATATCTTTTCCCATTCTGTCGGTTGCCTTTTAGTTTTGTTGACTGTTTCCTTTGCAGTGCGGAAGCTTTTTTCTTCATGAGGTCCCAATAGTTCATTTTTGTTTTTAATTCCCTTGCCTTTGGGGATATGTCAAGTAAGAAATTGCTACAGCTGAGGTCAGAGAGGTTTTCTGCTTTCTCCTCTAGGGTTTTGATGGTTTCGTGTCTCACATTCAGGTCATTTATCCATTTTGAGTTTATTTTTGTGAATGGTGTAAGAAAGTTGTCTAGTTTCATTCTTCTGCATGTTGCTGTCTAGCTCTCCCAGCACCATTTGTTAAAGAGACTGTTTCCTAATTTTCTTTGGCCTTTACTTTGCCTTTGACATGTCAAAGCTTAAAATTTGTGTTTTGTCAAATCTATCAATTGTGGGGGATGATTTATTATACTTCTTTCATTCTAAGAAAGATGGCAACATTTTTTAAACCTTTTGCCAAATTGTTTTCATTATATAGTATTTATTAGAATGAACTCTATAACAAAATTCTTCCACATTGTCCATTATTTTTTCTTTAAAAAAGCAGTTCTTCTTTGTCACCTTAATTTTTAAAAATGTTTTGCACAGGGGTGCCTGGCTGGCTCAGCTGGTAAAGCATGAGACTCCTGAACTGAGGGTTGTGCATTTGAGCCCCACACTGGGTGTAGAGATTATTTAAATAAATATATGTTTAAAAACAAGTTTTGCACATTTTAGTATTTAAAATATAGTATTTATAAAAAAATCACATCAGAGGTACTTCAAGTAAGAGTTAGAAATAAATACTAAAATCAAGTGAACAGGATATTTATATAGTCTCAAAGTATCTCTCCATAGATTAATAACTTCACAGTGAATTGATCAAAGTTCATATCACCAGAATGTGGAATGGTATCACGTGCCTCCTGATGTGATGTACTAAGAAAGGTACAACTTTTCCCATAGAGTATTACTGCTGAATATGTACAAGCTAAATTTAATCATGAGAAAATAACCATACACACAAATTGAGGAATATTCTATAAACAACTGCCACTCTTTAGAATGTTAATATCATGACAAAGAAAGGATGAGAAACTTTTAATTTAAAAAGGTATAAAGAAACATGACATTAAATACAATGCATGGTCCTGGGGTTGACCCTGTATCAAGAAAAGAAATCCATTAAAAATATTATTAAAACAATTAGAAAATTTTGAACATATTGTACACATAATAGTATTGGATCAATGTTAAATATCCTAATTTTTTTAATTACACCATGTTTATTTAAGAAAACATCTTTGTTCTCAGAGATATACACTTTAGTATTTAGGTACTGTAATTTTCAAATAGTTCAGTAAGAGTAATGATAAGTATAATAATTGGTAGTGTCTGTTGTGTGAGTAAGGAGAGAATACGGAAATTTATTATACTATTCTTGCAACTTTATCTAAATTTGAAATTATTTTGAGACAAAAAGTTTTTTTAAAAACTGATGCTAGACATGTTTTGTACAATATACAGCTAAAGTTACCTTTAAAGGATCCACAAGTTCCAAGGTATGTTTTAGGTATATTAAATTTGTTATCTTTGATTCAGCTGCATTAACCTATTAAGATAAATGTGGACACCATAAATACACAATACAAGAATGGGTTTTCCTCTTGAATATTCTACACTGATCATATTCATACATTTTTATATATGAACGTACTCAGCATAGACAATATAGACGGTAGTTACAATTACTGACCCATCATAAGCCTAGTGCACTAGTTTCCAGAAAGTCTGACAATGAGGAGAGTTCATCTCATTGTGTCCAACTTTCATTTCTACTTCAGCCCTTTGGGTCCAGCTTAACCTACAGTACTGATAGGAGAAACAGTTCAATCCTGAACGGTACCAAGAGACTACGATTAACTGAAAAAGGCACAAAGGGTATTTGTGGCAAGATGATATTTGAAAAGCTTCATCCAAACCTCCCAGATAGCTACAGAATGACAAATTTCCCTCACTGGTTCCTGTTTGTGCAAGTAAAACAATTTCCGTAATTCTAGTTGTCCAAATTAATTATAGTTTTTCAAGGTAAAGCAATATTAGCATTCAAAATTTTATAAATGAACTTTTTATAAATCAAATTATACTATCCCTAGAACCAAACAGTGGTACTAAACCTGGGGAAATGAAGAATTTTTTCTGAATGAACAAATCTGCCAATACAGACAAGGGGTTTCCGGATATCACATTATGATATAATGTACTTGATATAGCACTGTTTCTTTTTGTAGCCTTCTGACCTATATCCTTATTGCACAATACCTGGACTGTTCAGTGACCATATGAGCCAATTAAGAAGAAATACCAAAATAAATGTTATTAGCCCCAAAACAAGTTACCTCATGCTCAGAAGATTAAAAATAAGTAATAGTCACCAAACAGAAGACAACTTTCATCCCTATTACCAAAGGAGAATATCTTCCAAAAATACCAATTTGCCCTTGAAGAACAAGGTAGAAGGATTAACTCTAATGAATATCAGATTATAATAAAGTTAGAGCAATTAAAAAAAACTGTGGCATTAGCACAAGGACAGAGAGAAGGACCAATGGGACAGAGTCTAGAAATAGACCCAAACATATGATTTAACCCAAGCATTTGACTTATGACAAAGGCTGACTATAGACTAATGGGGAAATGATAGTCTTTTCTATAAATGATACCAACAAGATTATGAATCTGTATGAAAAAAAAGGAAATGTGGCCCCCTTCCTCAAACCACATAGAAATATCAATTCCAAATGGATTACAGATCTAAATACAAAAAAGTGAAACAATAAAACATCTGGAATATATGAAAGAAGAATATCTTTACTACCTTGGGTGTTCTAACTAAGTTATTTAAGTTTCTTTATTTCAAGGGAGAGAAAGTGTGTGCATGTGGGAGAGGAGCAGAAAGGGAGAGAATCGCAAGCAGGCTCTACACTGTGAGCACAAAGCTAGACACAGAGGTCAGTCTCACAAACCATGAGATCATGACCTGAGCTGAAGAGTCAGATGCTTAAATGACTGAGCCACCCAGGCACCATTTTTTTTTTTTAAGTTTGTCAACTTTTAGAAATTTTATAATTGATGATTTGACATACATTAATCACAGGGCCAAACTAATGGCCAAAGTTGCCTATATCTCTCCCATGGTCTGGTTTTTGTGGGTGCACAGAAATCATATTACAAACCCTACAACCACAAACTCCAACATCTGTGTTTTTGCTTTCTACCTAATAGGGGACATTTCCACCTAACAACTTCTCACTCCTGTAGTAATAAAGGCTTTTGTGATATTGTCCCCTCATTCCTTTGGCTCCTGACCAACGCTGGTACTTCCCCATGTGACCCCATGTTGCAAGCTCCTCTCTCTCAGAAATCATAAGTAATAAAAATCTTCTTTTAATAACATCAGCCTATGTCATCACTTAGTCATCTCCATAAATTAAAATCCCACGGGTACAGTCAAGACATTGGGGTAGGTAAAGACTTCTTATGCAGGATACAACAACCACTATAAAGGAAAAGGCATAAACTAGGATCTACATTTAAATTAAGAACTTCTAATAAGTCACGCAAAGAAAGTCAACAAAGATCTCACTGATATGTGGAATCTAAAAACAAAGAAAAAACCAAGCTCATAGACACAGAGAATAGACGAGGGGCTGCCAGAAGCAGAGGGTGGGCAAAATGGAAGAAGGAGGTCAAAGGCACAAACCTCCAGTTGTAAACTAAACAAGTCATGAGGATGTAATGGACAGCATGGTGACTATAGTTAATAGTACTCCTGCATATTTGGGGCACCTGGGTGGCTCAGTCAGTTAAGCGGCCGACTTAGGCTCGGGTCATGATCTCGCGGTCCGTGAGTTCAAGCCCCGTGTCGGGCTCTGTGCTGACAGCTCTGAGCCTGGAGCCTGTTTCGGATTCTGTGTCTCCCTCTCTCTGACCCTCCCCCGTTCATGCTCTGTCTCTCTCTGTCTCCAAAATAAATAAACGTTAAAAAAAATAATAATTGAACAGTGATTCTAAGAAGTACAGGCAAGAGAGTAGGGAAAAGCAGCAATACAGGATACAATGCTGATCATGATATCGCTACATGGCACCGTGGCTCAATCCTGCTGGAGACCATTCAGAGATGGTGTAGAGTAAGCTTCAGAAGCTATCTCCAGAAGTAAGGAAAATGGCATATTTATTAACCAACTCCTGTTTGGTATTGGTTAAGATCTATTGCTGGGCAACCACTCCCTGATTACCCTCAAGTTTCTCATGTGGCTAAAGAAAGTTCTCAGGCAGTGAGTTTCAGTTGTTTGTAGTAAGAAGACTTCCTTGTACAAAAGTGAATGCCAAGGGGATATGGGTGGCACAGCAACAATATCTACTCTACAACACTTGGTAAAAAAAGTCAGTGAAATGGGAAAAGATTTGTGCAACACACAAAAACAACCAAGGAATCATAAAAGCTCTACAAATCCCAAAAAAAGATAACCCAAAATCGGCAAGAGACATTCACAAAAGAAGATATTCAAATGGTCAATATACATATGAAAGGATGTTCAACCTCATTAACAGAAAAATGCAAATTAAGAACACAATGAAATACCACTAGCTACCAATCACTATGGCTAAAATTTTTAAACTGATAATATTAGGTTTGGGGGAGGAGTAATGGGAATTCACATACACTGGTAGTAGGAGTATAAATTGATACGATCATTCTGAAAAACATTTTCATTATCTACTCAAGTTGAAGATATGCATTCCTCATGACTCAGAAATTCCACTCCAAACTATGTGCCCAATAAAAATATGTGCACAATTATATAAGGAAATATTTACAATGTTGTTTAGCAATATTATTTGTAATTTCCAGAAACTGTCAACAACTCAAAAGTCCAACAGTGAAGGGGCGCCAGCCAGGGTGGCTCAGTTGGTTGAGCATCTGGCTTCGGCTCAGGTCATGATCTCACAGTTTGTGGGTTCGAGCCCCGCATCAGGCTCTGTGCTGACAGCTTGCTCAGAGCCTACAGCCTGCTTCAGATTCTGTGTCTCCTTCTCTCTCTCTCTGCCCCTCCCCTGCTCATGCTCTGTCTCTCTCTGTCTCTCAAAAATAAATAAATGTTAAAAAAAATTTTTTTAATAAAAAAAATTTAAAAATTCCAACAGTGAAATAAATAATGGTATATTCATACAGTGAAAGATTACATAGCTATAGAAATAAATGAGCTATAGATAAATGCAACAACATAGTTAAATCTCACAAACATAATGTTGGCCAAACAAAGCCACATATAAAAAATGCAGATGAATGTTTCCTTATATGTGAAGTTTTTTAAAATAATGGGTAAAACTAGATTAGAAAGAAAAACAAGAACACCATTACAAAAAAGTAGTTTCTTTTTGGAGGGAGGGAGATAATAATGAACCGAAAGAAGCAAAACTGGAGTTTTTAAAGTAATAGCAAAACACCTATTTCTTTACCTGAGTGGTCATTACGTGGATGTTCACTTTGGCAATGCTTGAAGGCATTTTTGGTTGTTACAACCAGAGAGATTCTATTAGCATTTAGTGGGTAGAAGCCAAGGTTACTGCTAAACATCCTAGAACACATGGGACAGGAAAAGAATTATCCAGCCCAAAATGTCTATCATGCCTAGGTTGAGAAATTCTGCTGTAGAGGAGCTCTTACTACAAGCATACAGATACTCTTACACTTTCATATCACTGATGCTTTCTTCCCTGTTTGTTCCTTCTCTGTATCCCTCTCTAATCTCTCTACACTTTGCTGGCTTCTAAGAAGTAAGCTGCCATGAATCCTACAGTTGCAAGAACTAAATATTGCCAACACCACAAGAGTGGGTACATAGATCCTTCCCTAGTTGAGTACTCCATGTGAGTATTCCACCTTGGATGACATCTTAACTGCATGCTGAGAGACCCTAAGCAGAGAATCAAGCTAGAATGTACATAGACTTCTGATTCACAGGAACTTGGAGATAATAAATATGTGCAGTTTTAAGCCACTATGGTCATGGTAATTTGTTATGCAGCAATAGACAACTAATTCAGGGTCTCTTTACAACTTTCTTCTTCAAAGCTGACAAGAGAGAGAGTCTCTTCACGGGGAATTAGGAGCTAATTCTCTACTGGCCTTTTGCATTTTTGCCTATCTTCTGAGCAAAGACACTGACTGCCTTTGTTCTGGACAGTCTTTTCAAAGATGTTTGTATAGTGAGTAGTTTTGAAAGATACAGTGTCTCCTTCTAAAGCAAAGGGTGAGTTTGTTTACAGTCTCAGAAGATTAAGATGATATCTCCTCCAGAACAGTAGGCAAAATACTTATTGCTCGTTATAAAAGATCCAGGTTCCCTAATCTCTGAAATTCTCCCCTGTATAACACACTGCATGTGCAGGGGTCACCTGGCTCTCTTCACTTCACCCAGTGGGAAATGGAGTTTGGGGAATCAGTCTAAGAAAATGCTAATACTCTAGCTACTGCTTGTTCTAAATACTAAAGTCCTGTCTCTCTGACCCAGGAGTCTTGTGTCTTCTGTCAGCATCTACCAAACTGGCAGGCTAACTTGTTAGCTTGCAAATAGGTTAGAATATAATATCCCTTAGAGTTTCTGATAATACTATGCTGTAATTGGTTTTTTTACCCCAATCTCCACTGGATTATAAATTCCTTTGGGTTAGAGATTTACTTCTTATTGGATCCCTAGAACTTGTTGCAATGCTTAGTAAAATAACTTGTTGAATAAATTTTTAAAAAGCAATGTACTGTACTAGATATTCTATATGGCAGCCTAACATCAGTGGGAAAAAAAATTAAAAGTTATTCAAAATAAAGCAAAGATATTTGGATAAGAACTTGGAAAAACTTGCTTTTTTTGTTTTTTAAAAGGGTGTAAATAGTCCCCTTTTTAAATTAAGTGAGTTCTATGCCCAATGTGGGGTTTGAATTCACAACCCTGAGTTCAAGAGTCACATGCGCTGATGGAGCCAGCCAGGCACCCCAGAAAAACTTCTTTAATATCAAAATTTTCAAATGTTGGAGGAAGTATTTTGGATGTTTAAAATGGAAAATATGAGCATTCTTTATGCAATACATTGAAAGTAAGGTTATAAATATTATATAGAAAGAAAAGACATTCAGGTTAATCAAAATAAGAAATTTAAGTTTCATTCTCAGGGAATACGATGATCCAGAAAATACCATTTTCTAAAATCAATATTCTTAAGAAGAAAGTATAAGAACTCATCTTAGGCAAATAATTCCACACTGGAAATTTTCAGAGAAAATTTAGTTCGTTTAGAAGTTTAAGATAACCATATAATTCAGCCAATGGAAGATTTAGTTCATTCACAAGTTTTGGCAAATCATGCAATTTAACCAGCACAAGTCTGAACTAATTTAGTAAATATTGTGTTTAATTAAGATATACATGCTTATATCAAATGAGGAAAGAGCTTAATTTAAAGTATATCTCCAGATGGTTAAGAAAAAAAACAGCAACTAAGAAACAGTATAAGGAATACTGAAATTCATGAATCATGTATGAAGTCAATATATTGCTTAGGGTTCCTCAAAAATTAGTAAATCTGAAAAGTATTTTAAAGGCTTCCACAAAGGACTGATGTGCTAATTAGGAAAATATTTACAGCTAGGACCAGTCCCTCCAAAACTAAAAAGGATGGAAAGTAACACCGATCCTTAAAAATCTTAGAAGTAGCTATTGATTTTCTTTTCTGGACAGGAAAAAAGGAGTCCAGATTCTCAGCTTACATAATTACCTTAAATCTTCCCCAAATGACTTTCCTAAAGTCTGAGAGTCAAACTGATTACAGATGCTGGCTAGCTAATCAAAGATATTTATGAGAGAGCTAGTTGGCCAAACTAACATTCCCTTCTTAATATTACCAGAAACAGTCTAATGCAAAATAAAACAAAACGAAAACATGTATGTTACTAATTCTTATAGCTAGTGACACTAAATTATGAGGCTGTATGACTATATAATACTATATATTACATGAGTTAACAACAAAAAGACTGCTCTTAGGTATAATCTGAGGATTTTTTCCTATAAAAAAAAATGAAATGAAGCCTTAGTTTATATACCGTGATGGGTTGAATTGTGTCCCCCCAAAAATATTTGTCAAAGTCTTAACACTCAGTACTTCAAAATGTGATCTTATTTGCAAACAGGGCCATTGTAGAGGCAATGAGTTAAGATGATATCATACTGTAATAGGGTACAGAGTGGCCAAAATGAAGAAATCAGGAGACTATAGATGCTGGAGAGGATGTGGAGAAACAGGAACCCTCTTGCACTGTTGGTGGGAATGCAAATTGGTGCAGCCGCTCTGGAAAGCAGTGTGGAGGTTCCTCAGAAAATTAAAAATAGACCTACCCCATGACCCAGCAATAGCACTGCTAGGAATTTACCCAAGGGATACAGGGGTACTGATGCATAGGGGCACTTGTACCCCAATGTTTATAGCAGCACTCTCAACAATAGCCAAATTATGGAAAGAGCCTAAATGTCCATCAACTAATGAATGGATAAAGAAATTGTGGTTTATATACACAATGGAATACTACGTGGCAATGAGAAAAAATGAAATATGGCCTTTTGTAGCAACATGGATGGAACTGGAGAGTGTGATGCTAAGTGAAATAAGCCATACAGAGAAAGACAGATACCATATGGTTTCACTCTTATGTGGATCCTGAGAAACATAACAGAAACCCATGGGGGAGGGGAAGGGAAAAAAAAAAAAAAAAAAGGAGGTTAGAGTGGGAGAGAGCCAAAGCATAAGAGACTGTTAAAAACTGAGAACAAACTGAGGGTTGATGGGGGGTGGGAGGGAGGGCAGGGTGGGTGATGGGTATTGAGGAGGGAACCTTTTGGGATGAGCGCTGGGTGTTGTATGGAAACCAATTTGACAGTAAATTTCATATATTAAAAAAAAAAAAGATGATATCATACTGTAATAGGGTAGACTCTTAATTCAATATGACTGGGTTACATGTAAAAGACAGCCATGTGAAGACACACAGGGAGACTGGCATGTGACAAGGAAGGGAGAGACTGCAGTTATGCAGCAGAAAGCCAAAGAGCAATAAAGACTGCCAACAAACCACCAAAAGCTAGGAAGAGGCAAGAAAGGATTCCCCTATAGGTTTCAGAGGAAATATGGCCCAGCCTGTTGACATCTTGATTTCAGACTTCCAGCCTCCAGAACTGTGAGGCAATATATTTATCTTGTCTCAAGCCATACAGTGACTAGTATTTTGTTTCAGAAGCCATAGGGAGCTAGTAAACATACTAATTATCAGTATAGAGTGGCCAGTATCAGTAGTATAGAGTGTCCTATTCCTATGCTGCATTGCATTTTTCTGTGTAAAACATGTCATCCATAAGTAAAACTGTTTCTCAAGTTAAGATATTTTTTATTTGAAAATATCACCCAAGGCAGTGGAATCTGGCAAAAGATCATAAAGGCTCTCTATGTTTATATTCATAACTGATTGTTCATTTTAAGTCTCTGAAAGTCCTAAAATATTTAACAGCTCCAAAAAGACAGCTAAACAAGTAAAAAAAAAAGGTGTGTGTGTGTGTGTGTGTGGGGGGAGAGAGAGAGAGAGAGAGAGAGAGAGAGAGAGAATAAAAGGTTAATGACACACACTAGCAAAAGTATATCCAAAAGTAAAATGAAGAACCTTCCCTGTATATTAAGAAATAATTTTATTTTAATATGAACACTGTGTTTTAATATTAGTTTTCAGGGTCCAAACAGGAAGAAGAGAGCATCCCTGGTATGGGAGAAGCAAAGCCAGAACAAAGTAAGAATGGAGAGGTGGTACAGCACAGAAGGAGAAGGAAGGTACCATAATGGAGGGCTGCCCAGCACAGAGTATATGAACCTGAACAAGGTCAAGAGGGTATCCACACAAGGGGAGAGAAGGCAGCCTGGTGTAGTAAAACCTATGGAAAGTCTCTGTGTAGGAGGGCATTTTAATACAGAGTATCAGAACCCGAGAGAGGTGAGATGGAGAAGGATGGTTTAGTAGAGAATGCTAGAACACAGGCAACAATGAGGATGACATCATAGGACAGAGAGTGGCAGCAGTCAGAGACTGGTCACATAGATGGGTCAAATATGCTAATATATTAAGGATACTGAGAGCCAGATTTCTCATTGTCAGAGAAGGGAGTTACTAATATTGAAGTAGAGAAAACGAATATGAACCTTGGGATGTTAAACTGAAATTGGAGGTATTGTTGTGAACTGATAGTTTTCAATTGTACAGATGGATATAGAAATAAATATAGAGGTAAATGTGTATATATTTATACATTTACTCATATATGTATACTTATTCCCTATTCATGAGAAGGCTTGGGAGCAGTGACACCCCAAAAGTAAAGACTGCCCAGTGCCCAGATCTTGATTTCTAAATGTCATAGCCCATTAAAATGAACCAGAGCTCCTGGGGGGAACTGGCTAACTCAAAGGCTAGGCAGAGAAAGTACAAAAAAAGCCTGGTTCATTTTCTTGAGCCAAAAAGTGATAAAGGGCTCAAAGAATGATGGGTGTATTTCCAAAGGACTTAGAGACCAATTAAAAGGGGCTTGTGCTAGTCAAATCTGAAACAATTTGAGATTCAAAATAAATATTGATAGTAATATTGACAGTAAAGGATTATAACCAATTTAATATGAAACCATGAATCCACAGAGATTAAATACAATGAACATTTGATAATAGGATATTTACATAGTCTCAAAGTACCTCCCCAGAGAATACTTTTAATTACATAAGGAAAATAGTAATTTTATAGTGGAGAAGCAAAAAAAAACCCCTTCAATCAAGTACACAAAGTTATCATCATCATAATGGAACAAATCAAAATCATGAGCCATCTGATAAGATGTCATAAGAACACTGCCTCATTTCTGTGATATTCCTACCAAAGATACATTACCTGAATCTAATAATGAGGAAACATCAGATAAACCCAAACTGAAAGATAATAACAGACCTGTAATTTTCAAATGTCAAGGTCATGACTGAAGCCTAAATAGACAAAAAACTAAAGGTAATTTTCTGCATCTCAACTGAATCCTTTTCCTGTGAAAGGACATTATCAGCACAATTAGCAAAACTTGAATCGGGCCTGAGAATTAAAGGTATTATCACTGTTAATTTCCTTACTTTGAAGATTTATTGTGGTTGACCAGAAGAATATCCTTGTTTATAAGAAATACTAATGTATTTGGCAGTGATAGAACATCATGTCAGCAAGTTACTCTTTTTTTTTTTTTGTATTTGGGATTTTTCTTGTTTCTTGAGATAGGCCTGGATTGCAATGTATTTTCCTCTCAGGACTGCCTTCGCTGCGTCCCAAAGCGTTTGGATTGTTGTATTTTCATTTTTGTTTGTTTCCATATATATTTTAATTTCTTCTCTAATTGCCTGGTTGACCCACTCATTCGTTAGTAGGGTGTTCTTTAACCTCCATGCTTTTGGAGGTTTTCCAGACTTTTTCCTGTGGTTGATTTCAAGCTTCATAGCATTGTGGTCTGAAAGTATGCATGGTATAATTTCAATTCTTGTAAACTTATGAAGGGCTGTTTTGTGACCCAGTATATGATCTATCTTGGAGAATGTTCCATGTGCACTCGAGAAGAAAGTATATTCTGTTGCTTTGGGATGCAGAGTTCTAAATATATCTGTCAAGTCCATCTGATCCAATGTATCATTCAGGGCCCTTGTTTCTTTATTGACTGTGTGTCTAGATGATCTATCCATTTCTGTAAGTGGGGTGTTAAAGTCCCCTGCAATGACCACATTCTTATCAATAAGGTTGCTTATGTTTATGAGTAATTGTTTTATATATCTGGGGGCTCGGGTATTTGGCGCATAGACATTTATAATAGTTAGCTCTTCCTGGTGGATAGACCCTGTGATTATTATATAATGCCCTTCTTCATCTCTTGTTACAGCCTTTAATTTAAAGTCTAGTTTGTCTGATATAAGTATGGCTACTCCAGCTTTCTTTTGGCTTCCAGGAGCATGATAAATAGTTCTCCATCCCCTCACTCTCAATCTAAAGGTGTCCTCCGATCTAAAATGAGTCTCTTGTAGACAGCAAATAGATGGGTCTTGTTTTTTTATCCATTCTGATACCCTATGTCTTTT
>NW_026057585.1:42551067-42594783 GCF_023721935.1 Panthera uncia
CCAGATCCCCAGCAACACAAGCCTGGCAGTGTGCAAGTAGCCCAGACGGGACACGCCACCCCACAGTGAATCCCGCCCCTAGAAGAGGGGAAGAGAAGGCACACACCAGTCTGACTGTGGCCCCAGCAGTGGGCTGGGGGCAGACATCGGGTCGGACTGCGGCCCCGCCCACTAACTCCAGTTATACACCACAGCACAGGGGAAGTGCACTGCAGGTCCTCACCACGCAAGGGACTCTCCAAAATGACCAAACGGAAGAATTCCCCTCAGAAGAATCTCCAGGAAATAACAACAGCTAATGAACTGATCAAAAAGGATTTAAATAATATAACAGAAAGTGAATTTAGAATAATAGTCATAAAATTAATCGCTGGGCTTGAAAACAGTATACAGGACAGCAGAGAATCTCTTGCCACAAAGATCGAGGGACTAAGGAACAGTCACGAGGAGTTGAAAAACGCTTTAAACGAAATGCAAAACAAAATGGAATCCACGATGGCTCGGCTTGAAGAGGCAGAGGAGAGAATAGGTGAACTAGAAGATAAAGTTATGGAGAAAGAGGAAGCTGAAAGAAAGAGAGATAAAAAAATCCAGGAGTATGAGGGGAAAATTAGAGAACTAAGTGATACACTAAAAAAAAATAATATACGCATAATTGGTATCCCAGAGGAGGAAGAGAGAGGGAAAGGTGCTGAAGGGGTACTTGAACAAATTATAGCTGAGAACTTCCCTGAACTGGGGAAGGAAAAAGGCATTGAAATCCAAGAGGCACAGAGAACTCCCTTCAGACGTAACTTGAATCGATCTTCTGCACGACATATCATAGTGAAACTGGCAAAATACAAGGATAAAGAGAAAATTCTGAAAGCAGCAAGGGATAAACGTGCCCTCACTTATAAAGGGAGACCTATAAGACTCGTGACTGATCTCTCCTTTGAAACTTGGCAGGCCAGAAAGGCTTGGCACGATATCTACAGTGTGCTAAACAGAAAAAATATGCAGCCGAGAATCCTTTATCCAGCAAGTCTGTCATTTAGAATAGAAGGAGAGATAAAGGTCTTCCCAAACAAACAAAAACTGAAGGAATTTGTCACCACGAAACCAGCCCTACAAGAGATCCTAAGGGGGATCCTGTGAGACAAAGTACCAGAGACATCACTACAAGCATAAAACATACAGACATCACAATGACTCTAAACCCATATCTTTCTATAAGAACCCAATTAAAAATTAGAAAAGGATATGAATAAACACTTCTCCAAGGAAGATATGCAAATGGCCAATAAGCACATGAAAAGAGGCTCGACATCATTAATCATCAGGGAAATGCAAATAAAAAACACTAGATATTACTTCACACCCACAAGGATGGCTACAATCAAAAAGTCAGATAATAACAAGTGTTGACAAGGATGTGGAGACATTAGAACCTCGTAGACTCACTGGTGGGAATGCAAAATCATACAGTAATTTTGGAAAACAGTCTGGCAGTTCCTTAAACAGAGTGATGTTATGACCCAGCAATTCTACCCCTAGGTATATATCCAAGATAAATGAAAACTTATATGCACACAAAACTTGTACATAAATATTCATAATATATTCATAATAATCAAAAGTGGAAACTCAAATGAATAGACATTTGATGAATAGACAAATGAAATGTGCCATATCTATACAATGGAATATTATTTGTCAATAAAAATAATCAAGTATTGATATATGCTACAGTATGAATTAACCTGAAAACACCATGCTAGGTAAAAAAAAAAAGCCAGTCACAAAAGACTACACATTGTAGGATTCCATTTATATGAAATGTCCAGAATCGCCAAATCCATAGAGACAGATAGTAGACTAGTAAAAGTCAGGAACTGGGGGGTTGGAGGAAAAGGTTGGGGGGAATGGGAAGTGATTGCTAATGGGTACAGGGTTGCTTTATAGGGTGATGAACATGTTCTAAAATTGACTGTAGTGATTGTGGTACAACTGTGTGAACATACTAAAAATGACTGAATTTTAAACTTTAAATGGGTGAAGTATATGCTTTGAGAATTTTATCTTAATAAAGTTATGTTTTAAAAAATAATGAACTACAGGATATATGTACAAGTAAAATGTATGACAACAGCCCAATGGGAAGGAAAGGGGAATTGCAGCACACTACTGTAAAATTCTTTTCTTTTTATTTCAGCTTTATTGAGGAATAATTAACAAATAAAATTGTAAAATATTTAAAGTGTACATTGTGGTTATTTGATACTCATATACATTGCAAAGATTCCCCCCAATTAAACTAACATATCCATCTCCTCAATATTTTTTTGGTGAGAAGAACTTTTAAGTTCTACGCTCTTAGCAAATATCAATTATACAAGACAGTGTTACCAACTATAGTCACCATGCTTAACATTAGATCCTCAAACCTCATTCATGTTATAGTTGAAAGTCTATACCTTTTACCAACTTCTCCCTATTTCCCTCCACACTCCAGTCCCTGGCAACCACTCTTCTATCCTCTGTTTCTAGGAGTTTAGTCTTTTTGTGTGTGTGTATGTGCATTATACATGTATGCATGTACCCATGCATACCCATGTATGCACATATGTATATATGTATTCAGATTTCACATGTAACTGATACAATGCATTTAAATTTCACATATAACTAATACTATGTAATGTATATCTCTTTCTGGCTTATTTCACTTAGCATAATGTCCTCAAGGTCAATTCATGTTGTTGCAAGCGGCAAGATTTCCTTCTTTTTTGTGGCTACATAATATTCTACTGCCTGTATGGGTGTGTGCACGTGTTGCATTTTCTCTATCCATTCATATATCAGTGAACACTTAGGTTGTTTCTGTATCCTGACGATTGTGAATAATGCTGCAATGATCTCTTTGAGATCTTTTTTTCATTTTCTCTAGATATATACTTAAAAGTGGGATTGCTAGATCATATGGTAGTGCTATTTTTAACTTTCTGAAGAACTTCCATATTGTTTTCCACATAGGCTGTACCAATTTACATTCCCACCAACAGTGCACAAGGTTTCCCTTTTCTCTGCATCCTCATCATCACTTGTTACCTCTTGTTTTTTGTTTTTTGGGTTTTTTTGATGACAGCCATTCTAACAGGTGAATATCCCACTATTGTGTTAATTTGCATTTTCCTGATGATTATTGATGTTGAGCACCTTTTCTTTACAAAATTTTTTTTAATGTTTATTTATTTTTGAGAGAGAGAGAGACAGAGTGCAAGTGGGAAAGGGGCAGAGAGAGAAGGAGACACAGAAGCTGAAGCAGGTTCCAGACTCTGAGCTGTCAGCACAGAACCCGATGCTGGGCTTGAACCCACAAACTGTATGACCTGAGCCAAAGTTATATGTTTATCCGACTGTACCACCCAGGTGCCCCAACCACCTTTTCATATATCTGTTGGCTATTTGTATGTCGGCTTTGAAAGAATACCTATTTAGTTCTGCCCATTTGAAAATCAGATTGTTTTCTTGCTATTGAGTTGTAGGAGTTTTTTACACATTTTGAATAATATCTCATCAGATATGGTTTGCAAATATGTTCTCCAATTCTGTAGGTGCCGTTTCATTTTGTTGATCATTTCTTTTGCTGTGAAAAGATTTTTAGTTTGTTTGTTTTTGCTTTTGTTGCCAATAGTGTATGGTTCTTACCGTATGTGAGGTGATGTTACATTATTTGAAGTAGACTGAATTTAGCTAAAGTTGTGTAAGTCCTAAAGCAACCCATGAAATATAAAAATAATGAGTTCTATATAATCAATCAACAAAGGACATAAAATGGGGTCATAAAAAATACTCAATCCTGGGGCGCCTGGGTGGCGCAGTCGGTTAAGCGTCCGACTTCAGCCAGGTCACGATCTCGCGGTCCGTGAGTTCGAGCCCCGCGTCAGGCTCTGGGCTGATGGCTCGGAGCCTGGAGCCTGCTTCCGATTCTGTGTCTCCCTCTCTCTCTGCCCCTCCCCCGTTCATGCTCTGTCTCTCTCTGTCCCAACAATAAATAAAAAACATTGAAAAAAAATTAAAAAAAAAAATACTCAATCCAGAAGAAGGCAGAAAAAAGGAAAAAGGGAACAGATGAGATAAATAGAAAAAGAAGTACCATCATGGCAGATTTACTCAAAACATATCAATAATCTCACTAAGCATAAATGGAATAAACCCCAATTAAAAATAATATATTCTCTGTATACAAAAAGCAAGACCCAGGGGCGCCTGGGTGGCTCAGTCGGTTGAGCGTCCGACTTCAGCTCAGGTCACGATCTCGCGGTCCGTGAGTTCGAGCCCCGCGTCGGGCTCTGGGCTGATGGCTCAGAGCCTGGAGCCTGCTTCCGATTCTGTGTCTCCCTCTCTCTCTGCCCCTCCCCCGTTCATGCTCTGTCTCTCTCTGTCCCAAAAATAAATAAACATTAAAAAAAAAATTTAAAAAAAAAAAAAAAAGCAAGACCCAAATATATATTGTCTACAAGAAATCCACTTTAAATATAAAGACACAAATAAGTTAAAAGCATAAGAATTGCAAAAGCTATACCACGGTAACATGTCAAAAGAAAGCTGGAGGGGTGCCTTGTGCTAGGCTCAGCACTGAGCATGAAACCTGCTTGAGATTCCCTCTCTCCCTCTGCCCCTCTCCCCTGCATGGTCTCTCTCTAAAAATAAAATAAAATTAAGTTAAATTAAAATTAAAATTAAATTAAAAGCTGGAGTGGATATATTAATATTAAACACAGTAGGTTTCAGAGCAAAAACATATTATGAAGGAAAAAGAGGGTTATTTTATAATGATAAAGCAGTCAACTCATCAAGAAGACATAGCAAGAGAAGGGAGGATGAACAAAGCTGGCATCATAGCAGGAGGACCCTAGGCTTGTTTTGTCCCTCAAACACAGCTACTCAACTATCAAATCATTCTGAATCCTCAAGAAATTGATCTGAGGTATGATAGAACATACTGCACAACTAGAGGGAGAGAAGAGGCCACACTGAGGAAGGTAGGAAGTGTGGAGCCGTAGTTTTGGGGAAAAATGGACCACAGGGGGCTGCGGAGGGGAGGGAGCCCCTGTCACAGAAAAAGGTGAGAGACAGTGGAATGCACAGGGATAAACACAAGAACATTTCCCCAAAACCACTGGCTGGGAAAACAAGAGGGGCTAAATTTGGTGAGTTTTTACAACCAGTGGGGCTCAAAGACTGGAGTTTTAGAGGTCCCCAGGCTTGGCTGGGACAGAGACCTGAGGAAGCTGCTCTACTCCTGGAGAAGAGGCAGGCAAACAACCCTGGGGCAGACTGCATGATCTGAGGAATGCCTAAGGGGCATCGGGAGAGACTTTCTCCTTTTTGGCGACCATCTATGAGAGGTAGCATTGCTTCTCTAGGGACAAAAGAACCAGCAGGTGTCATTTTCCGCCTCCAACCTTCAGCATAGGTGCAGAGGAACCAGCTGAGGGTGAGTATCCTGGATACCAGTTTTTCACTGAACTTTACTCCAAAATCCATGCTCCTGTACTCTGGTGCAACTGTCATTCTGAGTCAAACCTGCATCAGTCCCAACAGGGGAAGACCCTTTCCCAGAGAATAAGCGCAGATCCCTGTCACACCAGGTCCCTAAAGTTTGGAATTTTAAAAGTCAGCAGGCCTGGCTAGGGTAGAGGCCAAAGTATTCTATGCTGCTACAGGCAGGTAAGCAACCCAGACAGAGTGTGAAATTAGTGATCTGAAAAATGTCTGTGATGCACCATGGGAAATTATTCACTCCTCTGAAAGTGCTTCCATGAGAGCAGCAAGCACAGACTCCCCTCTCCAGGGACAAAGAACCTGGTTCATGCCATTTCCCTCCTCTACCCCTCAGCATAAACCAACTTCAATAAATGGCAAAGGACCAACACTGCCTGCCTAACCTGCTAACGCTAAGTCCTACCCCTCTGCACTCTGCTGGGACTGTTTTTCTTCAGCAAGAGTGACTACCGACCATTACAGCAGGCCTCTCCCCCAAAAGACCAGCACAAACACCCCCACATACACCATGTCTACCGACATAAGAGTCCTGCAAAGCTTCAGTTCTAGTGAAAAGAGCATTAGGTCTCTTTTAGCAAGTATACTAGAGCACAACTAGTTAAAACTCACCAGACTCTGCCCAAGGTCCAAACACTCCCAACTGCAAGCAAGGAGAAACTGAAGACAATCAACCTAAGGCACAGAGCAGCCAAAACACATCACCAAAGTGCATGTACCACACACCAGAGACACTTCCTGAAGCACCAGGCCCTGGATATTATATGACCTCTTCTTCACATCCTTCCTCTCAGGAACAGGAAACATAACAGGTTTTCCTAATACCCAGAAGACAGAGGCCTAGACAAAATGCCAAGACAGAGGAATTCATCCCAAAATAAAGAATAAGAACAGGTCATGGCCAGGGATCAAATTGAAACAGATACAACTAACATGCCTTATCAAGAATTTAAAGCAACAATCATAAGGCTACTACATGGGCTCAAAAAAAGCATGGAAGACATTAGGGAGACCCTTACCACAGAGATAAAAGAGCTAAAAGAAAAAAAAAAACAATCAGGCCAAAATTAAAAATATAATAACCAAGATCTGAAACCAACTGAATGTAATGAGCACCAGAATACAAGAAGCAGGGGAATATATAAGTGATAGAGAAGATAGAATTCTGGAAAATAATGAAGCTGAACAAAAGAGAGAAAGAAAAATTTGGGGTCACAAAAGTAGACATAGGGAACCCAGTTACTCCATCAAACATAATAACATTTGTATCACAGGAGCCCCACAAGAAGAGAGAGGGAAGAACAGAAGGTACATTTGAGGAAATTCTAGCTGAAAATTTCCCTAATCTGAGGAAGGAAACAGATATCCAAATCCAGGAGGTACAGAGAACTCCCATCAAAATCAACAAAACAGGCCAACACCAAGGCATACTGTAGTCAAATTTGCAAAATATAAAGAAAATATCCTAAAAACACCAAGACAAAAGAACTTATAAGGGAAGACAAATAAGTTTAGCAAAAGATCTCTCCACGGAAACCTGGCAAGTCAGAATACAGGGACATGATACGTTCAGTGTGCTGAATGGGAAAAATCTGCAGTCAAGAATACTTTTTCCAGCAAGGCTGTCATTCAGAATAAAAGGAGAGATAAAGAGTTTCCCAAACAAAAACTAAAGGAGTTCATGACCACTAAACCAGATTTGTTAGAAATACTAAAGTGGACCCCTTGAGTGGGAAAGAAAGACCAAAAGCAACAAAGACTAGAATGGAACAGAGAAAATCTCCAGAAACAACAACAAAACAAGTAATACAATGGCACTAAACTCATATCTATCAATAATCACTCTGAATATAAATGGACTAAACACTCCAGTCAAAAGACAAAAGGATGTCAAATGGTTAAAATAAACAAGACCCATCTATATATTGCCAACAAGAGACTCATTTTAGACCTAAAGACACCACCAGATTAAAAGTGAGGGGATGGAGAATCATCTATCATGCTAATGGATGTCAAAAGAAAGCCAGAGTATTGAGGCATCTGGGTGGCACAGTCAGTTAAGCATCCAACTTTGAGTCAGGTCACAATCTCATGGTACGTGATTTCAAGCCCCACATGCTTGGGATTCTCCCTCTCTCTCTCTCTGCCCCTCCTCAAAACAAATAAATAAAAACTTAAAAAAAAAAAAAAAAGAAAGAAAGAAATCCAGAGTATCAATAGCTCTATCGGACAAACTAGATTTTACACCAAAGACTGTAACAAGAAATGAAGAAGGACACTAGATCATAATAAAAGGGACTATCCAACAAGAAAACCTAACAACTGTAAATATTTATGTCTCCAACTTCAAAACACCCAAATATATAAAACAGTAACAAACATAAAGGAACTCATTGATAATAATATAATAATAGTAGGTGACTTTCATATCCCACTTATATCAATTGACAGGTCATCTAAGCAAAAAGTCAACAAGGAAGCAATGGCTTTGAATGACACACTAGACCAGGTGGGACGTAAGAGATATATTCAGAACATTTTATCCTAAAGCAGCAAAATATACATTCTTTTCAAGTGCACATGGGATTCTATAGATAATATACTAGGTCACAAATCAGGCTTCAAAAAGTACAAAAAAGACTAAGATCATAAATGTATTTCTTCTAACCAAAATGCTATGAAACCCGAAGTCAACCATACGAAAACATTTGGAAAGGGGCGTCTGGGTGGCGCAGTCGGTTAAGCGTCCGACTTCAGCCAGGTCATGATCTCACGGTCCGTGAGTTCGAGCCCTGCGTCAGGCTCTGGGCTGATGGCTCGGAGCCTGGAGCCTGTTTCCGATTCTGTGTCTCCCTCTCTCTCTGCCTCTCCCCCGTTCATGCTCTGTCTCTCTCTGTCCCAAAAATAAATAAAAAACATTGAAAAAAAATATTTTTAAAAAAGAAAACATTTGGAAAGACCCACAAATAACATGGATGTTAAAGAACATCCTACTAAAGAATGAATGGGTCAACCAGGAAATTAAAGAAGAAATAAAAAATGAAATGAAATGAAAACACAAAACCTTTGGGGTGCAGAAAAAGTGGTCATAAGAGAGAAGTATATAGCAACATAGGTCTACCTCAAGAAGCAAGAAAAATCTCAAACAATCTAACTGTACACCTAAAGAAGCTAGAAAAAGAACAAATGAAGTCTAAAGCCAACAGAAAAAGGGAAATAATAAAGATTAGAGTAGAAATAAATGATATAACAACAACAACAACACAGAACAGATCAATGAGATTAGGAGCTTGTTCTTTGAAAAAAATTAATAAAATTTAATAATACCCTAGCCAGATTTATCAAAGAAAGAGAAAAAGAGAGAGAGAGAGAGAGAGAGAGAGAGAAGACCCAAATACATAAAATCACAAATGAGAGAGGAGAAATAACAATGAAAAATTATATGCCACCAAACCAGACAATCTGGAAGAAATGGATAAATTCCTAGAAATGTATAAACAACCAAAACTGAAACAGGTAAGAAATAGAAAACTTGAACAGATTGATAACCAGCCAAGATACCGAATCAGTAATCAAAAATCTCACAACAAACAAAAGTCTAGGGCCAGATATCTTCACAGGGGAGTTCTACCAAACATTTAAAGAAGAGTTAACACCTATTCTCTCACGCTATTCAAAAAAATAAAAATGGAAGGAAAACTTCCAAATTCATTCTATGAAGACAGCATTACTGTGATTCTAAAACCAAAGACCCCAATTAAAAACAAAACAAAACAAAACAAACATTACAGGCCAATATCCCTGATGAACATGGATGCAAAAATTCTCAACACAATACTAGCAAATAAAATCCAACAGTACATTAAAAGAATAATTCACCATGATCAAGTGGTATTTATTCCGGGGTTGCAAGGGTAGTTCAATATTCACAAATCAATGCGATACACCACATTAATTAAACAAAAGATAAGAGCATATGATCCTCTCAATAGATGCAGAAGAAGCATTTGACAAAGTACAACATCCATTCATGATAATAACCCTCAACAAAGTAGGGAGAGAGGGAACATATCTCAACATAATAAAGTTCATGTATGAAAAACCCACAGCTAATATCATCCTCACTGGGCAAAAGCTGAGATCCTTTCCTCAACATTCAGGAACAAGACAGGGATGTCCACTCTCAGCACTATTATCTAACATAGTACTGGAAGTCCTAGCCTCAGCAATCAGACAACACAAAGAAATAAAAGGCATCCAGATCAGCAAGGAAGAACTCAAACCTTCACTATTTGCAGATGAAATGATACTTGATATAGAAAACCCAAAAGACTCCACCAAAAATCTGCTAGAACTGATACACGAATTCAGTAAAGTTACAGGATACAAAATCAGTGTACAGAAGTCTGTCTCATTTCTATAGACCAATAATGAAGCAGCAGAAAGATAAATCAAGGAATCAATACCATTTACCATTGCACCAAAAACCATAAGATACCTAGCAATAAACCTAACCAAAGAGGCAAACTATCTGTATGCTGAAAACTATAGAAAGCTTATGAAAGAAACTGAAGAGGACACAAAGAAAAGGAAAAACATTCCAGACTCACGGATTAGAAGAGCCAGATATTGTTAAGATGTTTACATTACCCAAATCAATCCACATTTAATTCAACCTCTATCAAAATGCCACAATGCTATGAAACTTGAAATCAACCACAGGAAAAAGTCTGGAAAACCTCCAAAAGCATGGAGGTTAAAGAACACCCTACTAAAGAATGAATGGGTCAACCAGGCAATTAGAGAAAAAATTTAAAAATGTATGGAAAAAAAGTGAAAATGAAAATACAACAATCCAAATGCTTTGGGATGCAGCAAAGGCAGTCCTGAGAGGAAAACACATTGCAACCCAGGCTTATCTCAAGAAATAAGAAAAATTCCAAATACAAAATCTAACAGCACACCTAAAGGAAATAGAAGCAGAAGAGCAAAGACACCCCAAACCCAGCATAAGAAGAGAAATAATAAAGATCAGAGCAGAAATAAATAATAGAATCTAAAAAAACTGTAGAGCAGATCAATGAAACCAAAAGTTGGTTTTTTGAAAAAATAAACAAAATTGATAAACCTTTATCCAGGCTTCTCAAAAAGAAAAGGGAGATGACCCAAATAGACAAAATCATGAATGAAAATGGAATTATTACAACCAATCCCTCAGAAATACAAGCAATTATCAGGGAATATTATGAAAAATTATTTGCTAACAAACTGGACAACCTGGAAGAAATGGACAAATTCCTAAGCACCCACACACTCCCAAAACTCAAACAGGAATAAGTAGAAAACTTGAACAGACCCATAACCAGCAAAGAAATTGAACCAGTTATCAAAAATCTCCCAAGAAATAAGAGTCCAGGACCAGATGGCTTCCCTGGGGAATTTTACCAGACATTTAAAGCAGAGATAATACCTATCCTTCTCAAGCTATTCCAAGAAATAGAAAGGGAAGAAAAACTTCCAGACTCATTCTACGAAGCCAGTATTATCTTGATTCCTAAACCAGACAGAGACCCAGCAAAAAAAGAGAACTACAGGCCAATATCCTTGATGAATATGGATGCAAAAATTCTCAACAAAATACTAGCAAATTGAATTCAACAGCATATACAAAGAATTATTCACCATGATCAAGTAGGATTGATTCCTGGGCTGCAGGGCTGGTTCAACATTCACAAATCAATCAACATGATACATCACATTAATAAAAGAAAAGAACCATATGATTCTGTCAATCGATGCAGAAAAAGAATCTGACAAAATTCAGCATCCTTTCTTAATAAAAACCCTCGAGAAAGTCAGGATAGAAGGAACATACTTAAAGATCATAAAAGCCATTTATGAAAAGCCCTCAGCTAATATCATCGTCAATGGGAAAAACTAAGAGCTTTCCCCCGAGATCAGTAACAAGACATCAGGAACAAGGATGTCCACTCTCACCACTGTTGTTTAACACAGGGTTGGAAGTGCTAGCATCAGTAATCAGACAACAAAAGGAAATCAAAGGCATCAAAATTGGCAAAGATGAAGTCAAGCTTTCACTTTTTGCAGATGACATGATATTATATATGGAAAACCCAACAGACTCCACCAAAAGTCTGCTAGAACTGATACATGATACAAAATCAATGTACAGAAGTCAGTTGCATTCTTATACACTAACAATGAAGCAACACAAAGACAAATAAAGAAACTGATCCCATTCACAACTGCACCAAGAATCATAAAATACCTAGGAATAAACCAAACCAAAGATGTAAAAGATCTGTATGCTGAAAACTACAGAAACCTTATGAAGGAAATTGAAGAAGACATAAAGAAATGGAAAAACATTCTGAGCTCATGGATTGGAAGAATAAATATTGTTAAAATGTCAATACTACCCAAAGCTATCTACACATTCAATGCAATCCCAATCAGAATTGCACCAGCATTCTTCTCGAAGCTAGAACAAGCAATCCTAAAATTCATATGGAACCACAAAAGGCCCTGAATAGCCAAAGTAATTTTGAAGAAGACCAAAGCGGGAGGCATCACAATCCCAGACTTTAGCCTCTACTACAAAGCTGTCATCATCAAGACAGCATGGTATTGGCACAAAAACAGAAACATAGACCAATGGAATAGAATAGAGATTCCAGAATTGGACCCACAAATGTATAGCCAGCTAATCTTTGACAAAGCAGGAAAGAATGTCCAATGGAAAAAAAGACAGTCTCTTTAACAAATGGTGCTGGGAGAACTGGACAGCAACACGCAGAAGAATAAAACTAGACCATTTTTTTTTACACCATTCACAAAAATAAACTCAAAATGGATAAAGGACCTGAATGTGAGACAGGAAACCATCAAAACCCTAGAGGAGAAAGCAGGAAAAAACCTCTCTGACCTCAGCTGCAGCAATTTCTTACTTGACACATCTCCAAAGGCAAGGGAATTAAAAGCAAAAATGAACTATTGGGACCTCATGAAGATAAAAAGCTTCTGCACTGCAAAGGAAGCAATCAACAAAACTAAAAGGCAACCGACAGAATGGGAAAAGATATTTGCAAATGACATATCGGACAAAAGGCTAGTATCCAAAATCTATAAAGAGCTCACCAAACTCCACACCCGAAAAACAAATAATCCAGTGAAGAAATGGGCAGAAGACACGAATAGACACTTCTCCAAAGATGACATCCAGGTGGCCAACAGGCACATGAAAAGATGCTCAACATCACTCCTCATCAGAGAAATACAAATCAAAACCACACTGAGATACCACCTCATGCCAGTCAGAGTGGCTAAAATGAACAAGTCAGGAGACTATAGATGCTGGAGAGGATGTGGAGAAACGGGAACCCTCTTGCACTGTTGGGGGGAATGCAAACTGGTGCAGCCGCTCTGGAAAACAGCGTGGAGGCTCCTCAAAAAATTCAAAATAGATCTACCCTATGACCCAGCAATAGCACTGCTAGGAATTGACCCAAGGGCTACAGGAATGCTGATGCATAGGGGCACTTGTACCCCAATGTTTATAGCAGCACTTTCAACAATAGCCAAATTATGGAAAGAGCCTAAATGTCTGTCAACTGATGAATGGATAAAGAAATTGTGGTTTAGGGGCGCCTGGGTGGCGCAGTCGGTTAAGCGTCCGACTTCAGCCAGGTCACGATCTCGCGGTCCGTGAGTTCGAGCCCCGCGTCAGGCTCTGGGCTGATGGCTCGGAGCCTGGAGCCTGTTTCCGATTCTGTGTCTCCCTCTCTCTCTGCCCCTCCCCTGTTCATGCTCTGTCTCTCTCTGTCCCAAAAATAAATAAAAAACGTTGAAAAAAAAAATTAAAAAAAAAAAAAAGAAATTGTGGTTTATATACACAATGGAATACTATGTGGCAATGAGAAAGAATGAAATGTGGCCTTTTGTAGCAACGTGGATGGAACTGGAGAGTGTTATGCTAAGTGAAATAAGTCATACAGAGAAAGAGAGATACCATATGTTTTCACTCCTGTATGGATCCTGAGAAACTTAACAGAAGACCATGGGGGAGGGGAAGGGAAAAAAAAAGGTTAGAAAGGGAGAGAGCCAAAATAAGAGACTCTTAAAAACTGAGAACCAACTGAAGGTTGATGGGGGGGTGGGAGGGAGGGGAGGGTAGGTGAGGGGTACTGAGGTGGGCACCTGTTGGGATGAGCACTGGGTGTTGTATGGAAACCAATTTGACAGTAAATTTCATATTAAAAAATAAAAATAAAAATAAATACCACCACCATTTTTCACAGAGCTAGAACAATCCTAAAATTTGTGTGGAATCACAAAAGACTCCAAACAGTCAAAGCATTCTTGAAAAAGAAAAGCAAAGCTGGAGACATCACAATTCTGGACTTCAAATTATATTACAAAGCTGTAGTGATCAAGACAGTCTGGTACTGACACAAAAAGATACACAGATCAATGGTACAGCATATAAAATGCAGAAATGAACCCCCAACTGTAACAAAGCAGGAAAGAATATCCAATCGAAAAAGACATTCTCTGCAACAAATGGTGTTGGGAAAACTGGACAGTGACACGGAGAAAAATGAAACTGAAAACTGGACCACTTTCTTACATCATACACAGAAATAAACTCAAAATAGATGAAAGACCTAAATCCTAGAGAAGAACACAGCAGTAACCTCTTTGACCTTGGCCACAGCAACTTCTTACTAGATATGTCTCCTGAGGCAAGGTAAACAAAAGCAAACATGAACTTTTGGGACTTCATCTAGATAAAAAGCTTCAGCACAAAGAAGGAAACACTCAACAAAACTAAAAGGCAACTGATGGAATGGGAGAAGATATTTGTGAATGACATATCAGATAAAGGGTTAGTATCTAAAACATATAAAGAACATATAAAACTCAACACTCAAAAACCAAATAATATAATGGGCAGAAAGACATGAATAGACATTCTTCCAAAGAAGCCATCCAGATGGCTAACAGACACATGAAAAGATGCTCAACATCACTCATCATCAGGGAAATACAAATCAAAACTACAATTAGATATCATGTCACACCTGTCAGAATGGCTAAAATAAAAAAACACAGGAAAGAACAAGTGTTGACAAGAACGTGGGAGGAGAAAGGGGAGCCTTCTTACACTGTTGATGGGACTGAAACAAGTGCAACCACTCTGGAAAACAGTATGGAGGTTCCTCAGAAAGTTAAAAACAGAACTACCTTATGACCCAGCAACTGCACTACTAGGTATTTACCCAAAGGATACGAAAATACTGATTCAAAGTGATGCATGTACACCAATGTTTATAGCAGCATTATTAATAGCCAAATTATGGAAAGAGCCCATATGTCCATCAACTGATGAATAAAGAAGATGTACATATATACAATGGAATACTACTCAGCCATCAAAAGGAATGAAATCTTGCCATTTTTCAATGATGTGGATTGAGCTAGAGAGTATTATGCTAAGTGAGATCAGTCCAAGAAAGACAAATACCACATGACTTCACACATGTGGAATTTAAGAAACAAAACAGATGAACATAGGGGGAAAAAAATGAGAGAGAGGCAAACCATAAAACAGACTCTTCGGGAGCCTGGGTGGCTCACTTGGTTAAGCACCCAACTCTTGATTTTGGCTCAGGTCATGATCTCACGGTTGTGAGATCAAGCCCCACAAGATTCTCCCCCTTCCTCTCCCTTTGCCCCTCCCCTGCTGGTATGTACACTCTCTTTCTCCCTCAAAAAAGAAAAAGAAATAAATAAATAAACGAGACTTGTAACTATAAAGAACTGAGGATTACTGGAGGGGAGATGGGCAGGGGTATGGGTTTAAATTGGTGATAGGTATTAAGGGGGGCACTTGTGATGAGACTGGGTGTTGCATGTAAGTGATAAATCACTAAATTCTACACCTGACACTAATAGTATATTGTATGTTAACTAAAATTGAAATAAAAACTTGAAAAAGAAAAAAAAAGAGGGAGAAGGAAATGATTTTGAACTTTATATATGCAAATTAACAGTATATACAAAATGTCCACTGTATAAAAAAGAAAAGAACTTCAGAGAAATAGACAAATCCACAATTACAGTTGGAGATATCAGCATGTTTCTTAATAATTGATACAATAAATAGATCCCCCAAAACAATAAAGATATATAATTGATACAATAAGTAGATCCCCCAAAACAATAAAGATATAGATATAGACACTATCAATCAACCTGAATGGACATTCATGGAAAATTCAATTCCACAACAGCAAAATACACATTGTTTTCAAACATACATGGAACATTTACAAGAAAGATCATATTCTGGGCCATAAAAATGAGTCAATAAAGCTAAAAGGATTCATACTAGACAATATGTGTCCTTGATCACTATGAAATTAGAGATCTCTACAGAAAGATATCTAGAAAGTTTCCAAATACTGGAAACTAAATAACAAAAAAATAGCCCATATGTCAAAGAATAAATTAAAAAGGAAATCAGAAAGTAGTTTTAACATTTTTGATTGGAAAAGGAAACACAACATATCAAAAATTGTGAAATATAGCTAAAGCATTACTCAGAGGGAAATTTATAGCACTACAATGACTATATTAAAAAAAAAGTCTCAAATGAATGATCTCAGCTTCTCTCTTCACAACCTGAAAAAAGAGAAAACTAAGTACAGAGTAATCAGAAGAAGGAAAAAGGGAGAGGAAGAAGGAGAGGGAGAGGAAGAAGGAGAGGGAGAGGAAAACCAAAAAACAGACTTCAACTATAGAGAACAAACTGATGGTTACCAGAAGGAAGATGGGTAGTGAGTGGGTTGGGTTAAATGGGTAATGGATATAAAGGAGTGCGCTTGTTGTGATGAGCACAGGATGGTGTGTGTGCAAGTGTTAAATCACTAAATTTCACACCCAAAATTAATGTTACACTGTATGTTAACTGGAATTGAAAATTAAAAACTTGTAAGGGAAAAAATAACAAATAAATAAATATTCAATAAAAAAAAAAAGACTGATAAAAGCAGAAATCCATGAAATGGAGAACATGAAAAAGAAATCAATTAAATCAAACAATGGTTTCTTGAGAAGACCAATAAATTTGATAACCTCTAGTCAGAATGACTAACAAAAAAGAGAGAAGCACCTGGGTTGCTCAGTTGGTTAAGCAACCAACTCTTGATTTTGGCTCAAGTCATGATCTCACAGTTCATGAGATCCAGCTCCTTCTTGGGCTCTGCACTGACAGTGTGAAACCTATTCGGGATTCTCTCTTGCCCTCTCTCTGCTCCTCCCCTGCTTGCATGCATGTGCATACTTGGTTGCTCACTCTCTCTCTCAAAATAAATAAACTTTAAAAAACCAAGGAAAAAGAGAATATTCAATTACCAACATCAAGAATAAGTGAGGGGGAGCACCTGGGTGGTTCAGTTGGTTGAGCCTCATACTACTGATTTCGGCTCAGGTTGTGATCTCACAGTTCATGAAATCTGACCCCTCCTTGGCCTCTGCACCAACAGCAAGGAGCCTGCTTAGAATTCTCTCTCACCCTCTCTCTCTGCCCTCCCCTGCTCACCTGCACGCGTGCTCTCTCCCTCAAAATAAATAAACTTCAAAAAATAAAGAATAAGAGAGGTATATCATGCAAACTTTAGAAATATAAAAAGGACAGTAAGGAGGTTATTGAACAACATAATGAGGGTTATGAAGTAAGGAGGTTATGTACAAGGAGGTTATGTACAAGTAAGGAGGTTATGAACAACGTTAATGCCAATACATTCAACAAGTTGGGTGAAATGACAAATTCTTTGAAAGACACAATCTACCAAAGCTCATACAAGAAACAGGTAACCTGAATAGCACCATATCTATTTAAGAAGTTGACTTTACAGTCAAAAACCTTCCTAGAAAAAAAAAGTCCCTGTTCTAATGGCTTCATTTGTGACCTCTACCAAACATTTAAGGTAGAAATAATACCAGTTCTACACAAACTGTACCAGAAAGTTAAAGAGGAGGGAAAGCTTCCAAACTCCTGTTATGAATGTAACTAATTTGGTTCCAGACATCAGTTGTTTTAGGTTACTTCCCAGTTGTATATATTAAATTATAAGGTATTTCAACTACTTAAGGAAACTTCTTATTCTGTGCCTGGCCAACAGCCAAAACATTTCCATCCATCAGATAATGTTTTTATTATAAATGAACCTAAAGAGGTTATCTCTACAATATGGAAAGACTCCTGAAACATAGATTAATTAGATTTCAGTGGATTTGCAAATTAATCAATTTTAAATCAAACTCTACTGATGTACAAGATCCTTTTCTTTTTAAAGCATATGAGAAAAAATATGCATGTATTTCATTAAAGTAAATATTTTTCTGTTCACCTTAACAGAAGAATAAAAACCATATATGATTTTCCTTACAGGATGTGCCTATAAGCACTAAGTATTTAAATCTGTAAATATTCAAAGATGTTTCATCTTAAAGTTTAAGCATATTTGAAGGCTAATCAAACTTCACATAATGTTCACTTTTAAGAAGCACCTATCTCTTTGGATCTAATATAAATTTTATCTAGTTATTTATTAAATATTATAATCTAAGTTTTAAAAAAATTATATATAAAACTAATACTTAATGAAAATATGCCAATTCTCCAACTAAGAATCTTAATTTTACTATAACATATAATAGAAAATTAAGAAAAAATGTTTCCTTTAAAAAGGCATAAACATGCTCCAGATATTAATAATGAAGTACTTTTCCAAAACTTTTTTTTTTAAGTTGGTTTATTTATTTTGAGAGAAAGAAGGGGAGCAAGTGGGAGAGGGGCAGAGACAGAGGTAGAGAGAGAATTCCAAGCACACTCCATGTTCAGCACAGAGCTAGACACAGGGCTCAATCTTACGACAGAGAAAACACGCTACAAGATCACAACCTAAGCCAATATCAAACAGTCAGATACCCACTGAGCCACCCAGGTGCCCTCCAAAACATTTTGATACTTTTTTATTATTATATCACATTAAGACAAGTTATATCACATAAAATATAGTAACATAATATATAATATATACACAGATACATACCGTGTCTTGCTTTGGAATCTGGACTAAAACAGAAAGAAGCTGCTCTGTATCAAGAAATCTTGATATAACTGAAACAAGAAACATGTGCATTTAAACTTTGTGTTACACAGATTTTTGACTGTGCAGGGAGTCAGTGCCCCTAACCCCCATGTTATTCAAGGGCCAACTGTATATCTATGTCTGTCTATATCCATAACTATATCTATATCTATATGTGTCTTTCTATCTATCTATCTATCTATCTATCTATCACATGTTCTTTATCCAACATCCGTTGACACTTAGGTTGTTTCCATATCTTGGTATTATAAATAAAATTGTAATCAACAACAAAAAAAAATTAAAAAAAAACTTTGTGTTACAGTTCAAAATATAAAGTATTTATATAAAGTATTATCCTCAAATAATAAAACAGAACAGTTCTACCTACATACATTATGTGTTTTAATTGTCTTTACCTATCTTACATGTCAGGAATAAAACAATAAATTCTAATGACCTTTTCTTAATTTTATTATAATAAAATTTATATTTATTATAATAAAATTTATAATCCATCTTCAAATCTGACACTATTGATTACCCTTTCCTTCTAAAAACTACACTTCTCTGGAAAAACTACACTTCTCTGGCTTTTAGATGCTAATTATAAATTTCTTTTCACCTTTTTGATCTCTAACTTTTCTTCCTGATACTTAAGATTAGTTTGTTTAAAAACTCAGTTCAACCACTAACCATGTCACCTAAACAGAATTTACCTACCTTCTCTGAACTTTGGTTGTTCTTATTTTTAAAATGTGGATTGTAACATCTACCTCCTATGGTTGTTGTGAGGATTAAAGGAGATAATATGTGTAAAGTTCCTTGCACATACCCGAGCTCAAAACTGTTCTTTTGCTTTTTTCAACTCACTTTCCAGCTTAAAATATTCTATAAAAGTAACTGTATGATAACTGTAATCTATCCCTTTTAAATATCTCCAGTTTTTTTTAAACCTTGCCATTTAACATACAGACTTTTTAATGAACTCATTTCCTCATACTCAAAATACAGTGAACTATAGTAACTCTTTCTTAATAACTCATGATTATTGTCATCACTGAAACATATGACCTCAGAGCTTTTGTGTAGACTTATTATTGATACTTTCACAAAGTGGCTCCAACCTGTTACACTTAAAGAAAACAAAAAGACAAAAACTGTACATTGCTTTCTTCCTGTTCAAGTTGTCAGGTATCTTGTGATAGTTTTCAGTTGCCTACCTCTAGAACTCTGACCCTTTCTAATCTGCTGCTTCTAATTACTTATGTTAAAACTATGTTTAAGAAGTAAGAGTAAATAGACTGAGCATGCTACTGTTATTACTGTTCAATAAAACATAATACTATTATGACATTTTACATGTGATTCCACTAATCAGACTCTTAAACCCTCATATGGATTGGCCTTTTTCTTTTTTGGTCTTTTCTTCTTCCCTTCCCTACATCTACCATAACAACCAGGGTAATGTTTCTAAAATAAAGGTTTGGTCATATTACTCTCCTGGTTCAGAATCATCAGCTCCCTACTACTTGCAGGAAAAAAAAAAACACCAAATTTCTTAGCATTACATAAACGCCCTTCATAAGCTAGCCCCAATCCTCATTTCCTGCTATTCCTCAAGGCTTCAAATTGTAAGTAACCACCGGCCATGCCTTAAACACATCAAACTCTTTCATATCAACTGCAAATATAACTGCAGAAGCTTATGGTAACTCTATCTTCCCCCAGTTCCTAGAAAAGCAAGTGTACCCTAGAAAGTAATGACCGCTCAAGATCACAGCCAATAGCAGATATTTCTCCCCGCCACTACATCCACAAAAACATTTTTGTTGCCCTATGTGCATCAGCATACCTCGCACGGGTATGTTTCCTTTGTCTTAATTACCATTTCTAGGCCTCTCTTGTCAAAATCCTACCCATTCCTTTAACATAGAACTGAAGTATTATCTTTGGATCCTGGATTCTGTCTTTATCCCAGCTCACTCTTCTGTATTCCCATAAAATAATACTCAATTATTATTGCATTGATTGCATTGTATCAATTATTTATTTAGAATTCTCCTCCTCTAACAGGAATATAAGATCCTTGAGGACAGAAACTTATAGCTTAATCCTCCATGTTTTTATCCCTAATACCTATAAAATGCCTAAATAAAGTAAGTACTAGGTCATTGTTGTTTTAATGAGATTCAGATTCTCCTATTTTAATAAAGTATAAAAAATACCCTCCCGGGCACTTGGGTGGTTCAGTCAGTTAAGTGTCTGACTTCGGCTCAGGTCACGATCTCCTGGTTGGTGAGTTTGAGCTCCACTTTGGGCTGTGTGCTGACAATTCAGAGCCTGAAGCCTGCTCTGGATTGTGTGTCTCCCTCTCTCTGCCCCTCCCCCCATTCACACTCTGTCTCTCTCTCTCTCTCTCTCTCAAAAATAAACAAAAACAAACAAACAAAACTATCTTCCCACCTTGCTCTGTCTCTGTTCTTGCTCCCATACTTTACTGTATGTTAAGATAAATTATAAACTGTCAAGATATAGAAAGCATAGAAGTGTTTTACACATGTAGATGCAAATTTTAAAACTTTCAGGTATAAGAAATTATAAAGCTTAGGGCCCCTACGTGGTTCAGTCAGTTAAGCATCCGACTCTTGATTTTGGCTCAGGTCATGATCTCAGTTTGTGAGTTCAAGCGTTGCATCAGGCTCTGTGCTGACAGTGCAGAGTCTGCTTGGGATTCTCTCTCCCCCTCTCTCTCTCTGCCCCTTCCTGCTTGAGCTCTTTCTCTCTCAAAATAAATAAATAAACATTTAAAAAGTTTTTTAGAAATAGTAAAAAAAATTAAAGTTTAAAATATATCAAAATTAAAGTTTCAAACAAAGAAAATTCAAGTTTTTCATTAATATCCTATAAAACACAATCTTGGAAACAACAGAATACAATTTTCAACAAGTTCAACAATAAATCAATAGTTTAACAAATATTAACACCTGTTATATCCTAGCCTCTCATGGGAATCCTCCAATAAAACATGCACTTACAATCCAGTAAGGTAAGTGACAAAATAAGATACCACATAACGAGATGTAGAAAAAATGCCTAGCACAGACTTGAGGAGTCAGAGAGGCTTCTAGCATAAGTGACATCTAAACTGGAATGGTAAAAGATGAACTGTAGTTAGCTAAGGATTGCCTGGGGAGGAGAGGTCGCAAGCTATGGAGAAGGAAAATTCTAGGCAAAGAGTACAGAGTACCAAGCTTGAACCATGAGAGAGGATCTGTTCAAGTAACTAAAAAAGGTCAATTATACTAAAAGGCAGAATGCAAAATGAGGAGTAGCAAGAGATGCTGTGGGAGATGACAGGGGAAAAGTCATATAGAAGAGTCTGGACTTTATACCAAAAGTAATGAGAAGAGATTGAATAATTTTATGTAAGTGGGTTATGTGGTACCCCCAAAGATGTCCATATCCTAATTGTTGGAATGCGCAAATATGTTACCTAGTAAACAAAACTTTGAAGATGGAATTAAGTTAAGCATCTTGAAATAGATTATTCTGGATTTTTATTGGTCCTTAAGTAATCACAAGAATCCTTATAAGACAGAGGCAGTAGGATCAGTTAGAAAAAGAAGATACAAGGACAGAAGCAGAGGTCAGAAAGTAGAAAAGATACTATACCTATGGCTTTTAAGATGGAGAAAGTCCAATGAACCAAGGAATAGTATACAGCCTCCAGAAACTGGAAAAGGTAAGGAAACAGATTGGCCCATAGAACCTCCAGAAGGAATGTGAACTGCTAATTGATTTTAGCCCAACAGAACTGATTTCTGACTTCCAGAACTCTAAGAAAATAAATTCATGTTATTATACGCCACTAAATTTGTGGTAATTTGTTATACCAACAATAAAAATCAAAACAGAGTAATATGCTAAGAATTATATTTTCAAAATCTCATTCAGGCTGCAGTATAGAGAAGAGACTATAAAAAGAAATACTGGAGGAGAGAGCTCAAACACAAGGCTGTTACAATAAATCAAAAAATATATAAATGGTAGCCCAGGCTGGAGCTGCAGCACTGGGAATAGAAGCCAAGGCATTCAAAAGATATATAGGAAGGAGACTTTGCAGAATTTGATGATTGATTTCAGGGAAGAGAAGAGTTAAGAATGACTTCCTGGTATCTGTCGTGGTAGAGAGGCTGGATGTATAACTCTTCACTGAAATAAGGAAGAATGATTTAGAAAGGAGGATGGCACAGTTTGGACACAATGAATTTGAAATGATTGAGAAAGATCTAATAAGTGTTCAGTAGACAATAAGATATATGGGGCTAAAAGTCTGTAGCGATGTCTGGGCATGAAATGTACATTTGGAAGTCATGACTGTCATGTGAATGATAATTATAAAACCAATTATAAAACCTTGATTTTGGCTCAGATCATGATCCCAGAATTATGGGATTGAGCCCTGTGTCAGGCTCCACGAGCCCTGTGTCAGGCTCCACGTTTAGCATGGAGCTTGGGGTTCTCTCTCTCTCTCTCTCTCCCTCTTCCTTCCCCTCTGCTCACCTTATCTTTCTCTTCTTCTAATTTATAGGCTAACTTGTTGAAAGACAAATTTTCCACACTCGCTATCTTCTCTTAACTACATTTCAATCTGCTGCAGTCTTGTTTCTGGAGATTCCTCTAGTCAAGGTTACTGTAGTAGATATTCCTGGTTCTTTGTCAAGATCCTCTTGGGTCTCTTTTATCTTTCTTTCTGTGTACCCCTTGTCTTGCTCTGCGTGGCTTTTGCTTCTGCTGGCCCACACCTGGAGTCTTTTTGGAGTCCTGCCCCTAGACTGTTACAGCACTTTGCTCTCAAGCAGAGGGCCAAAAGCGCCCTGCACTCCTTAAGTCACTAAATGAAGTGGGAGTGTGAAAGCCCCACTCTGAAAACCCTAAATGCAACTTAATGTCCAGAAGTATCAGTTGAAGTTACCTTATTTAGGATGTTGCCTGAAATTATACTTTTGCTTGGCTTTTCTCCCCTTCCCTGTCTTTTTCTCCTTTCCTGTTTTCTCTTACAAGCACATTCTTATTAATAAATCATATTCACATCAATCCTCATATCAGGATCTCCTTCTGAAGAACCCAGCCTAAGAGAGTCATCCACAGGTTCACCATTGTTAAGTTTAATGGACACATATTAGTTCTATTTGAACTCCAATTAAGATGATACTACTAAATATCTCTCCTTATTGAATTACTGCCTTTCTTTATAGTAATTTTCTTCATACTTCTTTGTATTTTCCTTCTTTTTTTAGCTCTGAAACTTATTTCTTTAAAAATTTACACATGGGGTACTTGGCTGACTCAGTTGGTAGAACATGTAATTCTTGATCTTGGGGTTGTAGCATTTTCCCAATGCCTTCTAGATTTTCATGTATCACTTGAGTTTAGACTACCAGAACACCAGGTGGCATGGCTAGGATGGTGGGTGTATGAAAGACCGATCAAGCTGCTAGGAACCAGGAATTGGACTGGGAGCAGTACATATATATTCTCCTTTCGCCCACACATTTTTTTTTTTTTTTTTTTTTAGAGAGAGAGAGAGAGAGCACAAGGAGGGCAGTGGGGGGTGGAGGTAGAAAGAGGGAGAGGGGGATCAAGAGAGAGACAGAGAGAGAGAGAGACAGAGAGAGAATCCCAAGCAGGTTCTGTGCTGTCCTGACATGGGGCTTGATCCCACAAACCTGGGTTCATGACCTGAGCTAAAACCAACAGTTGGATGTTCAACTGACTGAGCCACCCAGATGCCCCCACCCATAGATTTAAGAAGAGAACTGTAGGGGGCGCCTGGGTGGCGCAGTCGGTTAAGCGTCCGACTTCAGCCAGGTCACGATCTCACGGTCCGTGAGTTCGAGCCCCGTGTCAGGCTCTGGGCTGATGGCTCAGAGCCTGGAGCCTGTTTCCGATTCTGTGTCTCCCTCTCTCTCTGTCCCTCCCCCGTTCATGCTCTGTCTCTCTCTGTCCCAAAAATAAAATAAACGTTGAAAAAAAAAAAATTAAAAGAAGAGAACTGTACTTCCCTATGAGTGAACAAATAGCCAGGTGCAAAAAGCAATTCTCTTACCTTATGTTATCGGGCTTGAATTGTGTCCCCCAAAAAGATATTTTGAAGTCCTAAACCCTGGTATCTGAATGTGACCTTATTTGGAAATTGGATCTTTATAGATATAATCAAGTTAAGATAAGGTTATTAGGGTGAACCTTAATCCAATATGACTAGTATTCTCATAAGAAGACAATGTATTTATTAATTTGTATTCATAAAATTAGATTATATTAATTTACCTGACTGAAGTCCAAAGAAGAGTTCTTCATCTTGAAGTAGCTCTTGAACACAATCTAATCTCATGTTAATGGTTTCAATATCAACTAAAGGTTCTAATATATTAGAACGAAGTCTTCTACTTCCTCCAGGAGTCTTAGTGTAATTTAGAACACCAAAGAGTGTGTGATTATTCCTTTGAAAACACAAATTAGGAAAATTTCATTAATTATACAGGAAAAATCCAAATAAAAGTTACCATTTAACTTTCTAAATAATCCTGTCATCTAAAGTAGTGATTCTCAAACTTTCAGGTGCATACAAATCACATGGGGAATTCTAATTCAGTAAGTCTGAGATGAGGCCTGAGAATATATATTTTGAATAAGCTTCCAAGTACACTATCAATGAACCATGCTTTCATTAACAAAGGATAGACATATCTTCTTGCATTTAATGAATTTTCTCATAGGTCAGCTATAATATTCAGACTAATATAAAATGTTCTAGCCCATGACATTCCATCAATAATAGAAAGATATCAGTAATTTCACACTGAAAAAAAATGTATATTTAATATAATCACTTTGTTCTAACTTAAGAAGAAAACTACAAGTAAAAGAGAAGAAAAGAATTTCAGGTACAGAAAAGCGTTAAGCAAACCAACAACCAAAACAGGATTGTATAGAGAATGACCAGGAAGGTTACTTTAGTTAAGTTCGTTGAGAAAGACCTATATGTGTATTTGATAGTTGAATTCAAAAGGTATCCTTGCAAAGATGATGATGGGATGGGGATGATGCTGACAACAGGTAACATATACTGAACACTAAGCATGTGCCAGGCATTGTTCCAAGCACTTTGCATATATCAACTTATTTAATTCTAATAACCACTACGAGGTAGATGTTATATTTACATTTTACAAGATAAGGAACGAAGCACAAAGAAATTAAGTAACTTGTCCAAGGTTTCCAAATAAGTAAATAACAAGAAAAGAGTTATCAGTTAAAAAGGGCCATCAGAACACTAATTTAAGCCCAGCAATCCTTTCTGGCTCCAGAACCAAAAAGAAGATCAGGATTGGTGGGAATCTGCAAGTAAAAGTAAGAATGGAGGGAGATAAAGAAGTTGATAGAGGTCAGGACATATAAGTCCTTGTATGCCATGGTAAAGACTGGTAAAGACATCGTAAAAATGTAATGGGAGCCACTGGAAGATTTTTAGCAGGACAGTTCCAAGATCTGACTCCTAAAGGATCACAGTCTGTCCACTAGATCAAGAATAGACTAAGTGTAGGAGGGTAAAAAGAAGGCAGAGAAACAAGTTAGGGGCTATTACAATAGTCCAGGCTAAAATGATAGAGGTATGGGTTAGGGTTGTAGCCTTGGAAGTGGTTAAGATGTGATCCAGAATTGGTATGTATTCTAAAGGCTGACTCAAGGGGATTTAGTAGTGGATTGAATCTGGGTTGAATATGAGTTGAAAAGGGAGAGAAAACTAGAATGACTCTTAGTCTTAGTAGATTTTTGGTATATCTGTATTTTTTTTAAGTAAACTTTACCCCCCAACATGGGGGCGAACTCACAACCCTGAGATCAAGAGTTGTATGCTATACCAACCAGCCAGGCGCCCCTGGTATATCAATTTAAACAAATTTTTAGAGAACTACTCAAACCAAGTCCTGGTGGAATAGGATTGGGGGTTTCAGCACAGGCACTTTTTTTTTTTTTCAACTTTTTGAGAACTGGCCTTCTGCAGGAAAAAAGGAAGTGAGCAGCACACCCAAACCTGCCATTTGCTATAGAAATTGAAGGGTGAAACTGAACAGGTTACCAGCCTATAAAAGCATTAGAGCTATTCAGATAGCTCAGGAGGTAGAATATCTATCTTTTAACCTGATATTCTTTGGCTCAAGTCTGTGAAAAAAACCTCAATTTCTCCTTTTCAACTATAATGTGACCTCCCAGAGGTCAAATATCCTGTCACTTAATATACAGCAGGAACTCAAGCAATGTTTGACAATGATAATGATAAATAATGATGAACTATGAAATGTGACAAAGTATAAAACATTTTGTAATAATTACCAGCGTTATTGACTATTTACTGTTATTGTAACAGAAAGTAACAGAGAAATTTTTCTAGATATTATTTTAATCCTTTTTTAAGTAGCAAGAGGAAAAATATTACTTATTCACTAAGCTGAAAAGAAATAATAACTAAATTAACTATATATTCTTTAAGGCTGTAAATTTAGACCATCAATAATCAATGGAACTGCAAAGGTACTGAGACCACCATACTGATAATTAAAAGTAGTATATACAGTACCACTCTTACTAAAAGTTGTATCAACAGTTCCTGGATAGATCTAAACTACTCTTAAGAATTAGAATATAGGGGCGCCTGGGTGGCTCAGTTGGTTGAGCGTCCGACTTCGGCTCAGGTCATGATCTCGTGGTCGGTGGGTTCGAGCCCCGCGTCGGGCTCTGTGCTGACAGCTCAGAGCCTGGAGCCTGTTTCGGATTCTGTGTTTCCCTCTTTCTCTGACCCTCCCCTGTTCATGCTCTCTCTCTCTCTGTCTCAAAAATAAATAAAATGTTAAAAAAATTTAAAAAAAAAGAATTAGAATATAAATAATTAACAAAATTAGCCTATGTTTCTAAGTTTACAACAGCAAATAATGTCTGACAATTTCACATAACGGAAAGTGAAGCCAAGATAAGAATATACAAAATGACAGAGATATTTAAACAACTATGGCTCTAAACTGGCACTGAGCACCTTAAGGTTTTACCTGTCTAAAGTGCTCTTTATTCCCATCAATACTCTTAATATTAAAATTCATAATCATTTTAAGTTTATCCCTTTCATTGATGACTGATGTTATATTTAATTACCAGAAGCTTAGATTTAACTACTTCAAGCTTACTTACTCCCAGCCTGTACTTTACCAACTCGTAATACTGTTTCCTTGTACATAGCATATTATTCCATTGAAAATCATGCTTTCAAGACTTTGTTTTTCACTGTCATACCATCTTTTCTATTTCTTCATCTGGGTAACTCCCATTTATATTTCAAAACTTACCTTGTGTATTATCTCCTCTAGAAAGCCTTTCCTAATTACTTTCCTTTAACCCTTAACCCAAGCCCAATTAACTCTCTCTCTCTGCTATGAGAAAGGCATCATTTTTATGCAAACTTTTATCACCATACTTAGTATGTGCTAATAATGCCGTCTATGTGTCTCCTCTAGATTGTAATTCCTCAAGGAGAAAAACCATGGCTCATTAATTATTTGTACCAAATTGAACCCATGTTAATACATCCCCACTACACCATCACATGTTGATTATGTTATTTTCTATTAACATTTTAATTCTATTTTAAGTACCCCACTATGAAATCTATAAACACTGTGTCTGTCTGCACACCTCTCTCTCTCTGTCTCTCATGCTCACCATCAGTATTCCTGGTACTCTAAATAAAGTTAATAATAAACCAATAAAACCAGCAATCTAGTCATATACCATAGACCCAGTTGATCAACTATTTTTATCTTCTCAAATAATTACACAGACCCTTAAATTTCCTGTACTTGATGCTTCTAAAGCTCATTATTCCAACTTTGTGGTATTCTGGATACAGTATCTTCTTTTCATTGTGGTAAAACACACAACATAAATTTTATATTTTAATCATTTTAAGCACACAATTCAGTGTCATTGAATATACCCACAGTATTGTACAACCACTTCCACTCCCCATTTCCAGAACTTTTTCATCATCCCAAGCAGAAACTGAATCCACCAAATAGTAACTACCCATTCTCAACTGTCCCCAGTCCCTGATAATTTTTCCCTTTCTGTCTCTGTTGATTTGCCTAGTCTAGGTACCTAAGTGGAATTATAAAATATTTTTCCTTTTGTGTTTGGCTTATTTCACTTAGTACAATGTGTTCACAATCCATATATCTTGTGGCATGTATCAGAATTTGACCCATTTTTAAGGCTGAATGATATTCCATTATACATTATCTATATATCTTATTCCATTTATCTAGTCAGTCACTCATTGTTAGACATTTGGTTCATTTCCACCTTTTGGCTACTGTGAATAATGCTGCTATGAACATTTGTATGCAAGTATCTGAGTCTCTGCTTTCAATTTTTTTGCTATATACTTAGAAGTGGAATGCTGGATCATACAGTAGTTCTATATTTAACTTTTTGAGGAACAACCATACTATTTCCCAAAGTGACTGTACCATTTGATATTCGCATCATAAATGTACCAGGGTTCTAATTTGTCCACATCCTGGCAAACATTTTTTTCCATTTACTTGATAATGACCTCTTAATGGCTGGGAAGTAGCAATTGCAGTTTTGATTTGCATTTCTCTCGTGACTAGTGATACTTATTATCTTCTCATGTGCTTATTGGCCATTTGTATATCTTCTTTGGAGAAATGTCCATTCAAGTCCTTTGCCTAGTTTTGAAATGGATTGTTTTTTTGTTGTTTCATACAAATATCTTTCTAAAATCTGACTTAGTGAAACATCTGAGCAGTTCAGCAACAATGGTACAATGATTAAAAATATGTTTATTCAATATTTCTACAATTTTTCAAAATGTAAAGTAACTATTCATAGAAAAATAGGACATAATAAAATACACTGATATATTTTTTAAGAAAAAAATTGGATGATCTTACCTACAGTCTTGATTATTAATTAGTAATTCAAGGTTTTGGGCTGATGATGAATCTATCATGGCTGTCTGTTCACTACCCTGGAAACAAATCTTCAGCGATTTTGGTGCATAAACTGAATTTTGAATAAATTCAACATATTTTAATAAAGCTGCAACAGCTGCAAGACAGTAATACCTGAAAGGTGACCAAAGATACATCACTATACAATAAATAAAAATTTACAATAAATAAATCTTCACAATAAATAAAAATTATTGCTATAAAACATTTATTTCACCTCAATATTAGGAAAATTATAAATAATTGCATAGCATTGCTTAAATTCAAAGGGAAAAAACACACCAAGTGTTACTTTTGAAAACTAGCTAAACAACCTCTAAAACATAAGAGTTGATAAAAATAGACAATTTTCTGAAGTCTGACACCTAAGGACTCCAATAAATCATGTGTTAGAAGACAATATTCAATTGTGTGTCAATTTCTGATGTACCATTCTAAGAATTTAAATAATGCTGAAAATGTCTGACAGCTTTAAAGGTAGAATTAGGAAGTTCTAATATATAGAAAACTGTGATGATCTTGGTGAGGGGAGCCACTGTGATTAACTGAGTGAACAACTAGTCTAACCTGGCTCAAAGAAAGTATCTATTTAATATGTTCTAAAAAATATCCTTCCTAAAAATATCATTCCCTGTCTTAGCTGAGTCTCTGAGGAGTACAAAGTTATAGGAACACAGCTCTATGTCTCACATTTCTAGGTTACGGTAGCTACTTGAGCATTTCACTCCAAAGTAAAGTGAGCAGCAACCATAATGGCCACAGATTATGACTTATTTGGAGAAATTCAATACAAATTAAGTTACCAAGATATGCCTTGTGTATAAATTTTAGTTAAGTATTTTACTATTTTAGTAATTACTGAGTATGTATTATAAGCCAGACTTTTCTAAGGATACAGCAGAGAACAAAAAAGGTAAAAGACCTTGCTCTCATGGAACCCAAACTAGAGATTTATTACTTTTCTTGAGTCATAACTTACTTGGACTGAACCTCCATTAGGACAGTACTAAATTCTGCTATGCATAGCTGTTCAATGTACTCTAGTCCTTTTGTTTCATTGAAGTATTTCCTTTGGATAGTAGTAAAATTAACGTTCTGAAAAGAAGTTTTAATTTCAAAATAAAGTTTAAGTTTCATGCATTTGCCCAAAACTGCTTTCCTAAATACATGTAGGCACACGGATAAATACCATATAAAGTTTATTTTTTATTATTTATTATCTTCCAGAGTTAAATAGGACATTTTCTTATTTACGAAAAAAAGTGACTGTTTTGCTAAGTGAATTATAGTAATCTATAGCTCTTATTAGACCATACTCATATGACATATAACTGAAGATGATGGGTACAATAAAAAATAAACATGAGAATCTCTGCCTTCTACTAATTTTATTCTACAGCAGCATCACCACCCAGGTTTTACTTTCAGTCTTACATACTCTAACATAATTAGAGAGAGTAGATCCTTTTAATATATTAGTTGCTGAGACTGAAAACACCAATTCCAGCCACCAAATCTAGGAGATGCTACCTACATGGGATGAATTTATTTAGAATAAAGAAAAGGAGAGAAAAGAACTTTTTAAAAAGAGTAGGAAAAAAAGCATGGAGTTGTAGAGTAAAAGGTTTACCTACTCTGAATAAAGATAATAAGTAAGAAAGGTAACATAATAACAATGGACTATGAAAGAGCTAGAAGACAGGGAAAAAAATGAGGAGGTAGGGAATTTGTTATGCACCAAGATTGTTTTAAGTTATTTCAGCTAGTCTTCACAATACTCTTTGACATAAGTCTTGTATTAACTATAATTGTCTTAAAAATAAATTCTAAAAAGTAGCTTTTCTAACACCATACATTTGATATATGCCAGAGATGAAACTAGATTTCTCTGCCTACAAAGTCCTTCCACTTCATATTGCTTCTCATTTAATGAAATAATTTTTATGGTAAGTATGATAATGATGATGATGATATTGAAAAATATACTGAAAAAGTTAATACTTTTACCCCAAATACTTCTGTGGTTCTCTCTCTCTCACCTCTTTAGGACTTTTCCCAAAAGTAAACTTATCAATGAGGTCATTTCTCTAGTTACCTTACATAAAATACCAATTCTCTAAAAGGTAGATTATTGCCCCTATTTTATTGATGAAAAAAAAAAGTAACTTAACTTGCACATGGTCACTCAACTTGCACATGGTCACTCAGAGTCAAGATCTGAAACAAGCACAGTCTGACTCCTCTATTTGTAAGCACTCTGCCATACTATCCTATATCTCAAGTGTGGTAAATGTATGTTGTTTTTGCCTTTGAAGGGCTCATCTATCTTACATTCCATGTGGTTTTGGTAGGACTGTCAATTACAGTGCTCTGTGCCCCACAGAAAGCAAATGACCAGAAATTAATCAATCACAGTGCTTCTACCCTGAGAAATAGTGATTAGTCTAACATGTGGGAATGCGAATAAAGTAGGACCTATTGGGGTCCTTCCCTGGAATTTATATATGGACACCGGAAGAAAGAATATATTTTTTTCTCTGAGTTGGCTAAGCTGAGATGACATCAATCTGGAGCCATCATAATCATCTCAAAACTCACAGAGGTAATCTGTCTACAATTAAAAAAAAAATGGTTGGGAATGCAAGCTGGTACAGCCACTCTGGGAAATAGTATGGAGGTTCCTCAAAAAAACAAAAATAAAACTACCCTACGAGCCAGCAATTGCACTATTAGGCATTTATCCACGGGATACAGGTGTGCTGTTTCGAAGGGACACATGCACCCACCCCCATGTTTATAGCAGCACTATCAACAATAGCCAAAGTATGGAAAGAGCCCAAATGTCCATCGATGGATGAATGGATAAAGAAGATGTGGTATATATATATATACAATGGAGTATTACTCAGCAATCAAAAAGAATGAAATCTTGCCATTTGCAACTACGTGGATGGAACTGGAGGGTATTATGCTAAGTGAAATTAGAGAAAGACAAAAATCATATGACTTCACTCATATGAGGACTTTAAGAGACAAAACAGATGAACATAAGGGAAGGGAAACAAAAATAATATAAAAACAGGGAGGGGGACAAAACAGAAGAGACTCATAAATATGGAGAACAATCTGAGGGTTACGGGAGGGGTTGTGGGAGGGGGGATAGGCTAAATGAGTAAGGGGCAGTAAGGAATCTAATCCTGAAATCATTGTTGCACTAAATGCTAACTAATTTGGATGTAAACTTTAAAAAATAAAAAATAAAATTAAAAAAAAATATTTCTGAATTACATATTTTAATTATAATATGATAGGACCAGTTAATTGGCAAAACTTTGAATTGTACTAGTATATATATTTTTTGCAACATAATAAAAGCTTATAGGAAAAGGCTTAAATAAGCTATGGAGATAGCCTGTGTTCTCTGTTTTAGCAAAATTCTTCAAAATGTTCTGAACAATGTTGACAATGTGAAGCTAATTATATGATAGTAACTGTGATTTCTGTTTTGCAAGTGGGGATAACTAAATGTCAAAAATGTAATGCCTGTGTTGCCCAAGTGACTGCAGGCTGACAGTCCAAATCATCCCAAAGCTGGTTGCTTTATACCTTTATACCACGTATATTCTTAAAAACATGTCATCCCAAGGTAATTTTAGCACAAATTTCCTTCAACAGGATTAAAGTATGATTTAGTGTTCTTAAAAAAAAAATCGTGGTAAGGATGGGAGTATGGGATAAGATCTATCCAATCATTCATTTGGGTTCTCAGTTACATAAATCAATAAATTCCCACCCACCCCCTTTTTTTTTTACTTAAGCTAGTATAAGTTGAATTTCTGTTACTTAACAACCCAAAAACCTGGAATGCTTAAGCAGAGCAAAATAACAAAAGTTAGAAAAGTATATATAAATAGAGGTGATGAAAAGAAGTTTGAAGTAATGAATAAAAGAGATAACAGGTAAAGAGATCTGTATAATAGAAAGAACAGATTTATAATAGGGGCCATTTCTCGCAATAAGTCAAAGACAGCTGAGCTACACAGGATCTCTAAGAGCATGACAAGAAAACTTAAATGACTGCAGATGCTGAATATATTAACAACTACACTGGAATCTAAATCACAGCTTGATGCCAAATGTGTTAAAGATAAGGCTATAGACATAACAAAGTACAGTATAGTCTGAAAATAATTTGCACTCCTGAGGTGTTATTCCAACTGCAATGCTACCTACTTGATTAGGGAACTACAACCCCCATTCCACAAAACATTTGCTAGAGGAAAGAGATAAACTGCATGTCGGAGACGTTCTGGCTTAGAGGGAGAACATTCGCTGGATAAAGTTTCCGAGCACTTATCTGTCACAGTCCCACAGATGGAGGCTTAGAGCAGTAGGCTAACTGTGAGGAGTACATGCTACCAGGGGAAGCTGAAACAATTCTGTAATACAGATCAAATTCTCTAAAAGGAAAAGTACTTGCTGATAGTGCTATTCCCTAGAATAAGAACCTCAATTTCAACTAGTCTGGCAGCACAATAACTAGTTTCCACAAAGCTCTACCTAAGGAAATTCAGTTTTGTTTTGTTTTGTTTTTCCTCTAAGGATCTACTTTCTATATACTCTGAAAACTTCATTATCTGAAATATTTTCCCTTTTGTTTAAAGTAGATCAAGGGGCGCCCGGGTGGTTCAGTCAGTTGAGTGTCCAAGTTGGGCTCAAGTCATGATCTCGCGGTTCAGGGGTGTGAGTCCCATGTGGGGCCCTGTGCTCAGAGCCTAGAGCCTGCTTCAAATTCTGTGTCTCCCTCTCTCTCTCTCTCTGACCCTCCCTCACTTAGGCTCTGCCTCTGTCTCTCAAAAATAAATAAACATTAAAAAAAATTTTTAAGTAGATCAAGGGTGCCAAATCAAGTAAGTGGATGTCCTGTCATTTTTTTATTTTATGCATTAATAGTCCCTTAGCTTAGGACTTGTAGTTAGTATTTTAGGGTAAATATAAAGTTACTCAAATTATTGTTCGCCAGAATGCCATTATAGAATGGATTTTAAATAAAGACCTTGGGGTGCCTGGGTGGCTCAGTCAGTTAAGCATCCGACTTCGGTTCAGGTCATGATCTCACGGCTTGTGGGTTCGAGCCCCACATTGGGCTCTGTGCTGACAGCTCAGAGCCCAGAGCCTCCTTCAGATTCTGTCTCCCTCTCTCTGCCCCTCCCCTGCTCATGATCTATCTCTCTCGGTCTCAAAAATAAATAAACATTATAAATAAATAAATAAATAAATAAATAAGACCTTGAGTGTTACTATTGAGAATAAAAATCATTTACCTTGAAATTTTCTGTGATCAGAGTAAACAACTTAGTTGAATTCCCCACAACACAAGCAGTATTTGACATTATTATTTCCAAAGGCGATAGAATTTTGAGTTTAGTGATCACCTAAAATCATTTGAATAAATAATTTCTTAAATGTAAGCTTGGTATTCTCTAAAACCAAACAAGTGACATACTTTTTCTTAGAGATAAGTACTTAAAATAATACATAGTTACACAAAATTACAGCTGTTCTAATTATATATTTCAGTTAAAAAACATATATCTAATAATGATATATTAAGCATTTCTATATAACTACAAATATAAAATATCATAAACATAGGCTATATTTTAAGTCACAATAATTTGTAACAGCTCTAAACTAAAAAATTAATTTGAACTTATCAAATATATATTCCTAAAATAAGATGTTTTAAAATAAATTTTTCTACTCGCTATTTTATCTATCTCCATAAAAAACATACATTCAATAGTGTAACTATGGTGATTTAATCAATATAATCACACTGGTACAGCTTAGAAGTTAAGCAGTATAGAAACACCGAAGAGAAATACCTGTGTTACAACTTATTCTTTTCATAATATAGTTGCATTTCTTAGAACCATTCTAGACACAGAAATTCTTAATCTGCCAAACATCCCTATTTTTAAAAAAGCTTTTTTTCCTATTTTTTAAAACTGCATAAAAATGTGAAATACCCAGCGATAGTTAGCATGCAGTACTAGAATCATTTAGGCTGTCAGGTATATTAAAAAATTAATTACTGGTAGGAAAAGGAAACCTATGTATTGAAAAACCATAAAGAGGGGCGCCTGGGTGGCGCAGTCGGTTAAGCATCCGACTTCAGCCAGGTCACGATCTCGCGGTCCGTGAGTTCGAGCCCCGCGTCAGGCTCTGGGCTGATGGCTCGGAGCCTGGAGCCTGTTTCCGATTCTGTGTCTCCCTCTCTCTCTGCCCCTCCCCCGTTCATGCTCTGTCTCTCTCTGTCCCAAAAATAAATAAAAAACGTTGAAAAAAAAAATTTTAAAAAGAAAAACCATAAAGAGGAATTAGGAAAAGGAAAAAAGAGGAATAAAATGCTGAAAATAACATTGTGTGTGTGTATATATATATATATATGTGTATATATATATATATTTCAATAATAGTAATTGGGTCAAATAACTTTTTAGAATATAGAGATTAGAAGCAGATGACTTCCACCTGGAAGGGACAGAAATTCCCATGACAATAGGCCAGTGGCCCAAATTAATGATAAGTGATAGGAAGTGAAGGCAAGAAGAGGTTAAATTATGACTGACCTCAAAGACCCATTTCCCGGAACTCTGGAAAATAAAATTCAAATACTGTCCAGTGGAAACAACCCTTTGGAGATGGCATTACTAATATACAGTCTTGGGAATGAGACCAGGAATTATTAATTTGAAGATGTTAATTTTAGAAACTAACAGTAATTTGAAATGTTCAAGTAACAGCAAAGCACATTATTTTTAGGACAAAATACATTCTAAAAATTAAAATCAGGTGTAAAACAATTTTAACTCAGAGTAACCTACATTGGCACATTGTAAATTACCTTTATTCCATGAAAAAGTAAACTAATTGGGAAAGCAGTGACTTGAAAATGTGCGTGCTGCTGAGTAAGTCAACCACTTTCTAAGAGTTTAATACCTACCTTCGCATATGTTGTGTTGTCTGCAAACTGAGACAATATAATTTGTGGGCTTTTTAAATCAATACTTGCCATTCCTATTTCACCTCTGGCAAGTCCTCTCCCTTCTACAACAGCTACAATAACTGATGGGGAGTGTATTGATACTGCAGATGAGGATGTAGCTGTTAAAAATTTTGTAAAAAGAAAATGTATAAGCATTAATAGTAGTACTTTCTCATTCTTTCCTCGGAAGATTCCAAGCACCAAGTTTAGGACACAGTTATTAATATCCAAGGAAATAACCTTTTGTTCCTCATCAAAAACAACTTTTCACATCCAGACCAAATAAAAATGTTAACTCTCAAAAGTATTTTGCCAAAACTTCAAAATAAGAAATAAGTTATATATTGTCTTATGTTGCATTTATTGGAATGAAGTTATGAAGGAACACTGAATTTGGGATCAGAAAACCTAGACTATTTATCCTACTCTGTCGTCTAAAAGCTATATGAATTTGAGCAAATTATTTCATAATAAATAATCAAAAATTACAAGGCATAATGTAATAACTGCCCTGCCCAACTCAAGAGCTAGCTGAAAGAATCAAATGGGATTATATATATATGAATGCATTTTATAAAAATAAAATATTATACAACTATAAACTCCAATTATATGTATTGTGTATTAAATGTGTAATGTTGGATACTTTATTAATGTGTCAAGACTACTCTAAATTCTTTATTTGGATTAATTAATCTAATTGTCACAATTCTATCAAATAGATATCATTATTTACTACATTTACATATAAAGAAACTGATGCATGGATGGAACTAGTAGTGTCAGAATTTGCACACAGGCAGCCCGGCTCCAAATCTGATGCTCCTAACCTTTACATATATTACAGATTTTGAAATCTATGCCTTCCAAACAATGAATATTTAGGTAAGTTGTTTAACCATAATAAAGCTACCATTTCTTCATCTGCAAACCAGAAATACCAAACCTTTTTCACAAAGTTGTTATAAGAATTAAATGCAATAACATAGAAGGGACTTTTTGGAAAGCATATGAAATTACTTAAATATGGGACATTATCCATGGATGAAAAAAATGTGTAAAATTTTATTGTCAAAAAACAAATTTACCTTTGATTTCCTTGTCAATCTTTCAATAGACCCTTTTCCCCCTCTTATCCCTTCCTGACCTAGATTCTTTTCTACCCTTCTATTACAATGTCTACAAAATTATCCATTTATGTTATCAGAGTCAGTGGTTAACTTAAGAGTTGATTAAAAAATTTATTGTGTCTAGATCTTGAACTGAAAGCCAGCTTATACATTATGATCAAGTTTATATTAGATCTATGAAATCATTTTAAGTTCTGCAATAAAATATGACCTTCCTATTTTTAATTGGAAAATAAATACTAACTTCCAGTGAAAATTCAGTACACTCAGAAGATACCTCCCTTAAACTTCTAAAAGAATGCTTACACTGTCATGCTGATATAATTAGCATCCTAGTCCCTAAAGCTCTTATTATTTCCTTAAAATGGATCCTTAGAAGTCAATCACTGGAACAAAGGAAAACCACCATTTGTTAAGGATCTCCTATATATTGTCAGATTTCTTTCAGAATTGTACCGACTTTTTTTTAAGTTTATTTAAGTAATCTCTACACTTAATGTGGGGCTCAAACCCACAACCCTGAAATCAAGAGCAACATGCTTTACCAACCAAGTCAGCCAGGTGCCCCTATACTGATTTTTTTCCCCCAATTCCATCAGTAGTATATGAGATAAACCAATTTTACTGTATATTTACCATTCTTAACTTCTGAAATGGATTAGTAGTAGTAGTAGTAATATTGGGTAATTTAATGGACTGATACTAAATTTGTATTTTTGAAAATTACTATCAAAATTGAACATAACTTAATATATCCATTTGTTTTCTATTTTTTAAAGAAATTCTCTCTCTTTTTTCTTAATTCTGAAGTTTCTTAACTCCTTTTTTAAAATTAAAAAAAAATTTGGGGGCGCCTGGGTGGCTCAGTCGGTTAAGCGTCCGACTTCGGCTCAGGTCACGATCTCGCGGTCCGTGAGTTCGAGCCCCGCGTCGGGCTCTGGGCTGATGGCTCAGAGCCTGGAGCCTGCTTCCGATTCTGTGTCTCCCTTTCTCTCTCTGCCCCTCCCCTGTTCATGCTCTGTCTCTCTCTGTCTCAAAAATAATAAAATAAACATTAAAAAAATAAATAAAATTAAATTAAAACAAATTTTTTTTTAATGTTTACTCATTTTTGAGAGAGAAAGAACACTAGCAGGGGAGGGGTAAGAGTTAGGGAGACACAGAATCTGAAGCAGGTTCCAGGCTCTGAGCTGTCAGCACAGAGCCGGACATGGGGCTCAAACCCACAAACTGTGAGATCATGACCTGAGCCAAAGTCGGAGGCTTAACCGAGCCACCCACGTACCCATCTATATTTTATTTTGAGATATTTGTCCTTATAGAGTTTTTACTAAATTTTAATGTTTTTCATTTATGAGAATTTTATAAATCAATTACAATGATTTATACTTGCTACCAATCTTGATTTGGTATCTCAAAGATTTCTGCTTTTGTATAATCTTTTCCTTAATAATTTCTCCATTGCTTTTTTGCTATGAAACTCCTCTTTCACTGAGACAGTTGATATGCATTATTATTTTATTCTAATTTTTTTTTAGCTGTTTGTTCATTTTGATCTTTCATATGAGCAGAACTTTGAGGAGTACATTTGGTTGTCTACCATGTCTGGAATGAGGTACCAGAAGTATACATTTAGACTCATTCATAAGCAGTTGGTAATGATCTAGCTGGGCAGTCAGGGACCTGGAAGAAACAAGATTGGAAGATAATGTCAAGGAAATCTGGGGGAAATGTATGCAGATGGGCCTCTTTAAATGGGCATAAACTCTGAAAATATTTGTGTTTCATGTGAATGCCCACTAAAGGGCATCTACTAGATGCCCTAGATAATTAAGACTCTCAATTATCAGGTAGACAATGATAAACTCTATGGACTTCAATTAGCCTCTTTTCCCAGCCACCCCAGTGCTTCTTTAATAGACTTCTGAACAAAGCAGCCATGGTGTCAAAGATATGCATGGGCTCAACATCATGAACTTCCTCTTAACAAGGCTGACCTGGTCAACCACACTGTCAGTACCTAACCTGCCAACAGAAGAGATAAACATTAAATGCCCTATATAGCACCACTCCCCAGTGGGACAGTAAACCAGCTTTTCCTGGCCAATCTGTATCCTCTGCTATTCAATAGGTTCAATATCACCTTCTCCAAGGAGATCTATACTTCAGACTTGGAAATGGCTCCTGGAAAGGGCCTGCTTCCAAGTATGACCTCTTGGGCCTCCTCTCAGCCCTAGGGCACCTAACAGAGTTTTCTTATAACCTATAGTGATTCTTTTATTATAATTTAATAATTCTTTATATTAAATCTCCCTTGTTTAAATCACCATATGGTTCTATCTTCAGATTGGATCCAGATTGCTATAGTCTCTGCCTTCATAGTGCTATAGAGAAAAAAGATAATTAAAATACCCATACTATTAGTAAAATGCAAAGTTAAATGGCAGCACATAGCAGGGAGCCTCAAGCTAATCTTACAGGATTGCAGAAAGCTTTCTGAAAGGAATAACATTTAAGCTTAGACTTGAGGAATAAATAAGAGTTGACTATATGAAGAAGAGAAGAAAGAGTTTCTAAGCATAGGAAATACCATGTAAAAGGCCTAAGGGTAAAAGTTTGGAAGTAAAAAATAAATAAATAAATATATATACACATATACACACACACATATATATATATACATATATATACATATGTATACACATATATGTATATACACATATGTATATACATATATATACATATACACACATATATACATATATACACATATATACATATATGTGTGTATATATATACACACGCACACCCTATAAATACTAACCAAAAGGAACTGCCAAATTAATAGCAGACAAAATAAAACTTTTAAGGCAAAAACTGTATCTATAGATGAAGAGAATCTTTTTTTTTTTTTTTTCAACGTTTTTTATTTATTTTTGGGACAGAGAGAGACAGAGCATGAACGGGGAGGGGCAGAGAGAGAGGGAGACACAGAATCGGAAACAGGCTCCAGGCTCCGAGCCATCAGCCCAGAGCCTGACGCGGGGCTCGAACTCACAGACCGCGAGATCGTGACCTGGCTGAAGTCGGACGCTTAACCGACTGCGCCACCCAGGCGCCCCTGAAGAGAATCTTTTAATACTAAGATAGAACAATGCTAAATTTTCATGCTCCTATTAAAATAGCTTCTGAGTGCCTGGGTGGCCCAGATGGTTAAGTGTCTGACTTTTTTTTTTTTTAAGTTTATTTATTTATTTTGAGAGAAAGAGAGCACGTGCGGGGGAGGGGAAGGGGCAGCGTGAGAGGGAGAAAGAGAGAATCCCAAGCGGGCTCTGCACCATCAGCACTGAGCCAGCCCAATTCAGGAACTTGAGTCAAAGTGGGACGGACACTTAACTGACTGAGGCACCCAGGCACCCCTTGGTTGGTTAAGTGACTGACTCTTGATCTCAGCTCAGGTCATGATCTTATGGTTGGAGCCCCATGTCTGGTTTTGCCCTAATGCTTAGGATTCTCTCTCTCTCTCTTTCTCTCTCTCTCTCTCTCTCTCTCTCTCTCTGCTCTTCCTCTGCTTGTATGCCTGTGTGCATGCACTCTCTCTCTCAAAAGAAATTGTAAAAAATAATGAAATAGCTTCAAAATAGGCAAAACAAAATATTAACAGAACTACTAGAGAAAATAGACAAGTCCACAATCATAATGGGAGATTTTAATATACCCCTACAAAAGTCTTTAGTAATACAGACTTAACACAATTAAAGAAATAACCTAATAGGGGCACTTAGCTGTCTCAGTCAGTAGAGCATGAAACTCTTAACCTCAGGGTCATGAGTTCAAGCCCCACGCTGGGCATAGAGCTTAAAAAAAAAAAAAGATGACCTAATAGACATATAAACTATACATATTTACAACTGTAAAAGACATTTACAAGTGGAGACAAAATGTTTACTAATGTATAAAATTAAGAACTTCTGTTCATCAAAGAACATCATAAAAAAAGGAGGAAAGAAGAGAAGTCACAAACCTAGGGAAGATATACCCAATAAATGTACTCATCAAAAAGAATATGTACTCTGAATATATATTTAGAATATATAAGGAATTTCTACAAATCTAGAAAATAAAAGTAAAGAAAAATGGGAAAAACACACAAACAGTCATTTTACAAAAAATGAAAGCTAGATGGTCAAAAAGCAACAAAATGTAACCAGCCTCGGGTGCCTGGGTGGCTCATTCAGTTAAGTGTTCAACTCTTGACTTCAGCTCAGATCACCATCTAGAGGTTTGTGAGTTCAAGCCCACATAGGGCACTAGCCCACTTGGGATTCTCTCTTTCTCTCTCTGCCCGTTCAGCATGCATGTTCTCTCTTCTCTCTCAAAATAAATAAATAAACTTAAAAAAAAAAAAGGGAATCAGCCTCATTGATAACCAGGAAGATGCCAACTCAAACTACAATTAGGTTGTATCTTACAACTGCTGGACTGGTAAATATTAAGTCTGACAATACAAAATGTTGGAGAGGATGTAAATTTACAAGAACTCTTATACACTGCCAGTAATAGTGTACCCTGGTAGAAGTACTTAGAAAAACAATTCGTCATTATCTTGTAAATGTATACATTCACAAACACTATATCCAAGCAATTTCACTGAATGTACCTTAGAGAATGCTTACACATGAAGAAATTAGTTCATCCATTTTCCCCTCAAGAAAATCTAGTAGATTTATATAAAAACTAAAATTTAAGTATAAAAAAACCCACAGGGTGTACTAGCAGGATCAATTTCTGAATTTAAATAAACATCATGTATAAGAGAGAGTTTTCTCCTTCATTTACTTTTTGTCAGAATAGTTAAAATAATGCAGACCTGGATATATTAACAAATAATATCAGAAACTAAGTAGCATTAACTTAACCTCAAATTATGGATAGATGTAAACTGATGTGTTTTTTTCAGTCATCCATATCAATTACAAATAACTTCAAATGAATTTAACTACCCTAACTTATAAATCTTAAAAGTTTCAAAAGGTCTTCTAGGTCAACATTCCACTCATTTTACCTGAATATCCCATTTGTGGTGTCCAACTTTTATAACCTGATCTCTGGGGATTTCCAGCAGACAATGGAGTTTTTAGTATTTGAGGATAATTACTATCTCGTGCAGAAGATGAGCTTGTACCAAAAGTAAAATTTGATGCAAATATGTTTTCTGCATTAGATCTTTTGTTTCCAAAATATGAACCTAAATTTGAAAAATGAAATATCAATTCTTAAAGATTCAGAATTATATACAATGATGTTTTAATCGCTGTAATTTGTATCATGTTCACTTTCTATAAAACTTCATCAGATAACAACTTTAAAAAAATAGCCAATTGTGACAAACTTAATGGCATTAATGATAAATAATCTGGTACTAAAATATAAGGCAAGTGCTTGCTAATGTGCTTCTACAAGCTGAGACTACTCTTGATAAAATCATAAACTACCTTCTACTCTTCAAATACACCAGATGTTTATGTTTACTTTGTATAGCAATTATGAGACTTCTTTTCTTGTACTGATTTGACTTCATTGAAACTCTCTCTTGCCATGCAAATAGTACAAGAGTTTTAACAACTTTTTAAATGTCTGTTTGTTTATTTATTTATTTATTTTTGGGGGGGTGGAGAGGGAGAGGGAGAGGGAGAGGGAGAGGGAGAGGGAGAGGGAGA